>NW_004797311.1:519869-534171 GCF_000002075.1 Aplysia californica | reverse complement strand
CTCTCTCTCTCACACACACACACACACACACACACAGACACAAACACATGCACGCAAAGACGAGATTTACGAATCCACACAGCAAAGAACAGTTAACCCTATCGGTACGTCGTGTTTTACTATTGTATCCACACGACCTGGGGAACTCTATGTCACCGCTTTTCAAAGAGGAAAATTTACTCGTTAATCCGATCCGTACGTTTTGCACAGCAGTCTGTCAAAATGATCTTTTTAGAAATACTGAAAATTTCAAAGAGATCTTCGTACTAGAAGTATTCTAAAATGTGAAGGACACAACACCGGGGGTACAAAATGACCCCAGGGCGTACGGATAGGGTTAACAAACCCAACCTTACTTGCTTCGGAACAAACGAAAGGCCAGTCCTTGTTTACTTAATCCAAAGATAAAAAAGGATATTTTAAAATCTACTTCATTAGATAATCGTCTTGGAGTCGAGGTTATTTTCGTAACTCGACTTTTAAATGAAACTTTCCTCTGGCCTTCCCCCCCCCCCCCCCCCCCCCCCCCCCCCCCCAGGAATTAACCCCCGAATGACGTAAGCCGCACGACCTTTTGTAGCCTACCATCTTCTAACAGCGTGTTCACACCAGAAGTGTTGGTCGACCGACCGACAACGGTCAACCAATAAATAATGGACGTCATATACGTTCACATCAGAAAATATTGGACGTTTGTCTGTGTTGATATGTACGGATGCCTCATGCTATGCCTACTTAATGTAGCTTAATAAATACATGAATAAATCAATACATGAATAAATCAATAAACAAATAAGTAAATAAATAAATAATCAAACAAATAAACAAATAAACAAATAAACAAACATAATTATAAAAGGCTTGCACTTATATTAATGTGCTTTATAATTCATAAGAACATAATATATTATATTACACACATATACGCACACAAACACACACAAACGTGTGGGTGCATGTGCGTGTGTGCATGTGTGTGTGTGTGTGTGTGTGTGTGTGTGTGTGTGTGTGTGTGTGTGTGTGTGTGTGTGTGTGTATGTGTACATGCACGCCCGCGCGTGGCTGGCTTGATCGTCACCAGTAAGGTCAAGATTGGTAACGAGAAACGGAAGAAAATTGGAAGCTTGCCAGCTGTTTAAATTGTTTGTCTTTAGAAACCAGTTCTGATCCTTTGAATTTGAAGGATCTGCATTTCGGAAAATAATAAATGGTTTGGGGTTGGTGTGTTTGTTTGTTTGGGTGTTTGTTTGTTTTTTATGTGCTTGTTTGTTTGTTTGTTTATTTGATAGATTGTTTTGTTGTTTTATTTTTTATACTGAATTTCGGGGCAAAAGATTGTAATACACTTTAGTATAAGAAAATAAGACATGTTTCTTTTTGTCTCGTTTCATTCGTTGGAGTAGTGGTTTATAGACTGATTCATTTTAATAAATCTAGATAAATGTTTTCACTATTTCGACTAACAAAAAACTTTAACATTATTACGTTTCAACTGGTAATTGGGACTTCAATGTTACGGGCACGTTCAAAGATATAATTTTGCAACAAATTAGGAGTGCATCTTTGTTTCATGGCGCGTTGGTTAGTGTTCAATGCATGTCATAACATGGTTCGTCTTTTTTAAGGATGCATGAATAATACAAGTATATTATCATTTTCCCACTTCTTTCCCCTAAATTGTGTTAATGTGTTAGTAAAATCGCGGACAAAATAAATATTCTGAAGTAATCGGATATTTTAAGAAATTATTTCACATCAGCAGGATTACGTGATCTGCAGTAAATGCCTTATCATCAGAAATAAGGCCTCCACAGCTATCGGGACGACGCACAAGGTACCTTCCAGGAGCCAGGGGCGGATCTTTGGAGCAGTAATTTGTGAAATGGTACGGATTTAACGCCCCTATCAACACTATTAGGTTATTTAAGGGGCGGGACCTCCTAGTTTAACGTCCATCTCCGATAGGACTGAGCCAAGTGGGAAGTTCGTGTAAAGTGCATTTCCCAAGGACACAACGTCGGACCGAGCTGAGTCTCGAACCCCCGAAATCGCAATCTCACGATTACGAGTCCGGTGGTTAGGCTACCGACGCCACTCAGTAATTTGTGTTAATCTTGAGAATGGCCACTGTATTTCATTATTTATATTTTTTTTACAGAGTGTATTTGTGTCAAGACACAAATTGATTATCAATCATTGCAAATGGTGTACTTTCGGGTGTACCCATATCAGACGAAGACACCCCCCCCCCCCCCCCCCGGATCCTCAGTTGACAAGTCGACAAGAAAGGAGACGTATTATTATTGAGGAAACGTGCAACCTGTAAGCCAGCTTTTAACGAGAGACTTCCTAACAGTGAGAGTTCAGCACCTTTTTCATGGGACAACAGACTATATACATGTACAGCAGAACTCAGATTCAACGAAGCTGTCTGGCCTATGACCTTCAATTCCATTGAGTCCGAATGTTCGTTATAGCAAACATGAGGATTTTGTATAGATAATTACAGGTACTGAGCAAGTAATGTATAAAGGGAGTAACAAGTTGTAGGTTATCCTAAAAATGCCTGCCTTTTTGCCCCGTTTTGACTTCCTCAATCAAAAACAGTTTGATTTCAAATGAGAGTCGTTTTCGTTTCTTTGATGCCATACCGATGAAATGCTGGAAAATTTCTGAAAAACACACTGAACTCTACCAAACACACACTGGGCCAATTCGTTCAAATGCATGCCCGTGTCATCTATGACGTATTGTTCACAGAACAAGTTGTGTTTCTGTAGTGTAGAGCCTTGCATATGGCAACGTTTGATTCCACAGACCAACGCACAATTCATTACTATGATCGATGTCAAAACCAGCATATTATCCATTGTAATATTGATCAGAAACCGGGAGGGGGGGGGGGTAGAGGAATGACTGCCGTGTTTGTATCTCTACTTACGATCCACGCCCGGACCGCATGTGCCGCTTACCCCAAGACATACGAAGACACAATCACACGTGTGCGCTCTAACAACGCATGTGTTGGTATGAAAGAAGACTGCTGATTGGTCGTATAATATATAAATTATATGCTAAGCGAATAATGGTCCATGATGCAGGTGCCATGGATGGTTTCCTGAAATAGATAAGGTTCGTTAGAGAAGGAAAATGAGCGAAGCCACGTCCACGGGGAACGTTCACCTTGTAAGTGACTTCGCTGAATCCGAGCTTGCTGATTTACGTGTTCGTGGAAGGTTATTTACAAAAGAGATTTTAATGAATGAATAAAACGGGGAATTCATCTCTTTTCGTTGAATCCGAGTTCCACTGTATATCCCCCACCCACTTCAAAGAGGCATTGTGTCTGAGAAATACAAGACCAAACAATGGCAGGCCATAACAATAACAGTAATACCGCACGAATTCAGTCTATGAAGCGTTCGAGTCCACAAAAAGTCTTTAGCCCTCGGTTGTTTCTTCTTCTGATTTCGGCCAACGTACAAGCACCAGACACATGCAAAAATGATGATACTATATTTTTCTTATGCATATCAGGATGGATTCAGGAACATGGATTCAGTAACTCGCATCGTGCGGCTTTGAAGCTTCCCATTTTTACAGAATGCTATTAGATCTATTATTTTTGTGTGCATTCTTTCCTGGATACGAGCTATACGGGAGTATTTCTTAACAAACGAAACTTCAGTGCTACAGATTATAGACGTTTGTATGTGGTGTCAAAGTAGAGTTCAGAACCATGTCAAAACAAATATAACTTTTCGGAATACATTGACATTGACTTTCTCAGATGGTAATAGTCTAAGGGACAAAAGAAAAAGGATCATTTTATCACAACAAAATTGCCGTAGACTCTACAGTTATACAATTAACAAACAAATCAATTTTGTCTCACCATAATAAATGCAATCGAAAAGTTTAAGAAGAGTCAATAGACTGTTAGAAAATATAGTATGCAGTTATGAGCAGCTCTTTGTACATTTCTGTGTACACAGGAGCCTCAAGCGTAGGTTGCTACTAAGCTACAGTTTGGCGTTGTCTTATACTCCCCAAAACACTTTAAAAGGCCGTGTCAAACTTTGCAGCGTGGGCTCCAGTATAATTTTCAGTTTCTTTGCACTTTTTTTTCTGTTGACGGCTCAACCTTTTTACGTGCGCTTAACACGGCTTACGGGGTCTGCGTCCGGCGGAAATACCTGTCTCATAGGTGGGCGTTTACTAAATTAACTCTCTCTCTCTCTCTCTCTATCTCTCTCTCTCTCTCTCTCTCTCTCTCTCTCTCTCTCTCTCTCTCTCTCTCTCTCTCGCTCACCCTCCCTCCCCCCCTCTTTCTCATCTCTCCCCCCTCTCTTTCTTCCCTCTCCCTCTTCCAGTATTTCTGAGTCTACCCCACCCTCTCCTCACCTCTCTCTCCCTCTCTCCCCCATCTCCCCCCCCCCCCTCTCTCTCTCCCGGTGTCTTTGGGGGAAAATGCTCAGGCTCTTCTCATGGCACGCAAAACACTGAACTGTATTCTCGAATAGGGAGATCTATTTAATAGAATGCATGCTGTGTCCCGTCCGGTTGGCTCCGACAGGCAGGCAGAAAGGAGCCCACCTCCTGCATGTTCTGGCTTCTGTATGCTGTTGCTCTATCTGGACATAGTTAGTCGGCATTTTCTTTTATAGTCACAGTCGTGAGTTTTCTGCCTGCCCTCAATCAATTCCTCAAGCTTCTCAAACCTGTTTTACCATGAAACACAAGACATAATTGTCTTTGGTGGGGCTTCTCACAGACTTTTCAGCTTAGCACCAACCCATTACATTCTGCTAACCACAGTTTGGAAAAAAAAGCGGAAGCTGCAATGTAAGAGCCACATTACAAAACTGGTCTTGAAGGGGGCAATGTTGAGAAGAAAGGAAAGTAGAACATGAACTGACGTACATACAGCATCATTAAGTAGACAAGGAAGTCTTTTGCATGGAATACTCTAGTAGAAATTATTATCAAAGCATCACCCAGGTGCTAATCGTTACCCCCCCCCCCAAAAAAAAAAGAAAAGAAAGAAAAAACAACAGCTAAATTACAGCTATTCATTGGTATCGACAACGGGGGAGGAACGTTGACGGAATTTCATGACGTGATCAAAATCGATCTTGAGGCGGGTTTTTTTGGGGGGGAGGGTTGGGGGGGGGGGCGTTCTGCACCCGTCGCCCTGAAGTCACTACACAGGGGTTTGGGACATAAGAAGAAGAATCCATGTCCATGGGAAGGGCAGCAAAAGGCTTAATAGTAGCAGACAAAGTAGTCGCCACTTATTGAAGCTTTAATAGATACAGGCCTTTATATATTCTATTCATTATAAATTTAAAATTTTTAAATTATTTTTTTTTGGAGGGGAGGCTATGTCAGGCACCTGCGCTTCTCTCACTGTTTGCGCTACTGTTAAAAATTACTAAACTGGGTTATCAGTTAATTGGAACTGAAAACCCCCCCCAACAAACTGTCTGAACCTCCTATCTAAAAAATTTCTGGGACAAAAACCATACCTTACGCATTTTAAAAGTATCTAGGCAGCGTAAACAAAAATCTTCAAACTATTTGTCCCCGACTCATTTAAAGAGAGCGAAGTCCTGTCAAAATTGTTTGGGTAAAAAAAAAATGCCACTTGGAATAGGCCTGTATCTGCAAGGTTAATATTTTTAGAACAGAAAAAGGATATGTCGAAGTAGAGGGACTTTGTTACTTGGGAATACGGCGAAAGTTGGGTTTTGTTTTTGTTTTTGTTTTTGTTTTGTTTTGTTTGTTTTTTAATTTAATTTTTCAAACCCATGGCATTTTATCTTCTTCTAAATCTTTTACATAAGATTCATTTTCTCCGTGTCAGTGTAATCTTCAAGCTTTAGATCTTCATTAGTATCGATCTTGTACTGCCATTATGTGTGTGTGTATGTGTGTGTTTTTGTGTGTATGTATGTATGTGTTTGTGTGTGTGTGTGAGTGTATGTGTGTGTGTGTGTGTGTGTGTTTGGGTGTGAGTGTGTGTGTGTGTGTGTGTGTGTGTGTGTGTGTGTGTGTGTGTGTGTGTGTTTGTGTATGTGTTTGTGTATGTGTATCTGCCCTGTCAGTCCTATCGTCTATTCCATCTTTAATAATACAGCGGAATCCTGTTATAACGAGAGGGAGGGGACCGGAGCAAAATAGGATACGCGCTATAAGGGATCCAGTATTACATTCAAGGGAAACTGTAAAGTAGGCCTAATCTATCAGTTTAGTGTTCTCTTTATTGCCTTTTGCTATCTCCCCTGATGATGATTTTGTTTCAATATGACGTCTAGGTCTGACTTGATGAAAAATCGAATCAGGTTTCTTTTCTAGCGCTAGATCTAGCGATGTTGACTGACAGCTCGGCGCTGGCGATCAGAAAGAAAAAGCTCTGGGCTAACTCGCTCGCTGTGTTTTCCCCCACCCTACCCCACCCTGTGGTGCATTCCGTCTGCTCGCGCACGTCACACATTCGCTCCATCCATCACATTACTGTGACCCACAGAATTCTACACTAAGTGTAGAATTCTGTGCTGTGACCTCTCCATCCCCGCATCGGAGAAGTGAGAGGTGTTGTAAGCCTTGATAATCTAAACTAGGCTTACTCTGGCCTATCACGCGATGCGTTCTGCTTGTCTGCACATGCCACACCCTCCCTACTTATGGTCGCCCCGGCCTTCATTGTTAACACACATGGGCTCTCCCATTATTTGTTTCGCAAGATCCCGAACAAGTTTCTCAACTGGCGAGGTTTTGCATTATAATGTATAATTGGCCTATGCACTGTGCACAGCAGCAGCAATTTTCGCTATAACCGACTCGAGTGTTTGATAGCGTTATAGCAGTATTTTATTTACAAAGGTAAAGAGGAGAAAAAAACGGGGTTTTAAAATAGTGTCTTTATAACAGACTTCTCGTTTTTTTCCGGACTCGTTATAAGTGGACCCCACTGTACTGTTCACAGACTGAATAATTAGTGTCTCTGGAGCACTAGCATGATATTAATAGCATTTACTTTTACACTTTTTTCATTGAGGGTAGCTTCTTTTCTAAATTCTAATCATAAAGCTTCAAACGAATAAAATCCTCATCATAACCGTTATGAGTTTTTCTTCTTTCATTACTTTCAACTTTATCTTCATAATCTGTTCCTTCTAAATATACAACCTATGCATTCTTTGAGAGTCAGTATAAAATAATTCTCAGCGTCGATCGGTGCGTTGAAATATTCAGGGCAAGCAAAACAGCCAGCAGCAGGGTGGAGCGGGGTGATGAGAAGGGTGGTGTGTTTGCCCACACAGCAGTGGAGTGTAGCGTATTGAAGGGGATGGGTGAAAAAGCACATGCACACACACACACACACACACACACACACACACACACACACACACACACACAAATACACGAACATGCAGATGAATGTGTTTTTAAAAATCTAAACAAGAAGGTTTGGAAAATAAGATTCTAAATAAAAGACAATCAGTTGAAATCACCCCCCAAAAATGCAACAGCTACCTAAGCAACAGAGCCCTTACCCTGTCTATACTTGAAGAAAGATACCTCCGCAAAGTATAGAAAAGGATCTATACAGATGTATCTGCCACCGATGCGGTGAAAAGATGGGGAGCGGAGGTGTACATATTATTATACATGTGCATTCAGTTTCCAAATGGACGACTCCAAGCAGAAGCAAACCAAACCGAGCAGCACTGATCAAACTACAAAGCAGAGACAGATGCTCCAATACATGCGGCAAACATCATCAGGGATGTGGCAGACCCCTAAATTCATAGATGCCATCTCAGTACTGAAGGCAATGATTGCCGACAAAACTCCCAAGGCTGCAAGAGTTGACAGAGAGCATCCTATGCCTGAGGATCAAGCTGCAGTGGATTCCTTCGCACTATGGTGTCTTGAGGAACGAACAGACGAACAGGATGGCAAAACGAGGTAAAAAGAGCAACAGACAACAGCATTAACTACCCAGAAATGATAATTCATTAAAAAAAAACAACTATTCTAAATCCTCTCAGGTACCAGATAACTGCTATGATATGCCCTGCCAAAACTTAGAACACAAGACTGAGACAACACATGTACATATGCTTTAAACTACTACAGTCACCAAAATGCCAGTGTGGGGAAGCAGACCCCATTGTGGAACACGACATCATCTAGCAATCCAGGACACACAAAACCCTGAGACAGGAAAAGTGGCCAACTCCTTTAATACTAAAGGAGAAGCAATACGGACCGACAGAAGAACTGAGCAGGACGGCCCAGTTTGATAGATACCATACGTCAAGTGTGATGGGATCGAAAATGTAGTTAAAATAGATGCTCCTTCTAACAATTATGAAAGCCAGTACAATCATACAACTCTACAAAACCTGAGTGTTGAAAGTACCGCTGCCCGGGGGGGGGGGGGGGGGAGAAAATTTTAATTCCAACTTTGATGAGTCTGAATTGAAGTTAGCCGTTGCTACACTTTGTTGTAATAGTTGTTTACTTCATATCTACTTTTCAATCGCTTACAGGCATGTCCTGACATGTTATGAATCACAGTCCTATCATTTAACATTTTTTATGCCCTAGACTGTCCAATGAAGTGTCATTTTTTCCACCAGAACTTCACTATTACCTTAATTACAGCCACAACCACAATGCCGTCATCAGGCGCAACAGAGAGAAAGACTGTGTAAAAAGTGAGAAGCAATAATGATTTTAAGTGAAGCATTAGATCTTTCTTACGCGAGTCCGTTCAGTTATGACTCAATCACATAACCACTGATTCATTTTTTAAAACTTTACATAATACTGAATGCGCCAGAAAAAAAAGAGGTGGGATTGTGAGGGGGAAAGGGGGGGGGGGGCATGTTATCTACATACACTGTTAGGCCTAGCGGGAGAAATGTGGCTCAGAGGAACAGTGCTCGTCTTTCATGCCAAGGGCACCGGGTTTGGCCCCGGTCTTTTTCGGCATGTCCCTCACTAATTCATTCACTCGCTCAATCTCTTCTTTCCGTCACACCCTTGATCTTAACCTGGGTGCCGTCGAGGTCCGTGTGCACACTGTGCATGTTAAAGATCTCTTAGTGATGACAAAATAGTAGCAGAGTAGACCAATCGAGCACCACGTGGGCAAAATTCAAAAATTTTAAAAATTCTGTACCTCCCCCCCCCCCCCAAATCAGGATATTAAAAAATCCATATCACAACTCTAAAACACGGAGTCACACCTTTACATCTTCCGTGATCCCAAACGTACTATGTCTATCTTTGGAACATATTATATAATCAGGGCAGTCAAACTCGAAGTAGTAGGCTACTTGGGCAATCTACTTTCTCTATGTCTACCGCACAGGGAAAGCTGTATTTCGCATACTACAATAGTCATCATTGATATCGATGCACAGCCGAAGAAAAAGATTAAGTTCGAGGGAGAATTATAACACAAAACATTATGCATTCTCTTATCAATTCTGTGGACAGACATTTACCCTTTTGTGACAAAGGCAAGAAAAATACGCCTCTGAAAAGTCTTATCATACGTTTCCCAGAGCCTATAAAAGGGTACAACTGACACCGATGTGTGCTCGCAGAAGTCGGTAGAACAGCTTTGTTACTTTATACACTGCACTGTTCACAGCAAGATGTTGACGTGGGTCGCTCTTCTTGCGCTCTTGGGAGCCAGCCAAGCTTTTCTGCTTGACTCCTTTCGTCGTAAGTACGCTGTACTCTTGATAAACTTGATCACATTGCTTTATTTGTATGTTCATTGGTTATTAATGCCATTTTCGCATCTTTAAGGCCCGACCGTGCTGTTTACTCTTCTCTCGCCGTTCTGATAAATGTGTTACATGTACAGGGTGATTAACAAAAACAAAAAACTGTACAACTTTGTTTTGTAAATATCTCGTGCAAAATTTGTACTAGAATGTCGTAATTTGATATAGAAAGAATTCATTCAAAGTGAATTTGTTTGACATACAATTCACAAAGAAGAAACTTATTTCTGAAAACAGAAATGGCTTTTAAGGGAACCATCTATAAATATGCAAAATGCACCAATTTAAAAGATAAGCAAAGTCATGAAATAATTGGGTTGATTTTTCCTTTCCTTATATTTTTTAAATCTAATCGCTCCATCCCTGTAGCCTTTAAACAATAAGCTCATTTCTTTTCTCCTACAGAGTTAAAATGTTCTTTAAATTCTGAAATCCCGAGAACCAATGGTATATATTATGTCCTCCTTTGGATTCGACACATTTTAATGCGTCATTCGTATTGTTCAACGGTGGCCAAACACAAAGATCCACTCAACCATGAGTGCTCAAAGCCACACACAATGTACCCCTTATAGTATGAAGCTGTTTCTAGAGCCAATTGGGGGGGGGGGGGGGGGGGGGGAGGTTGCCCAAATAGACAGCATTTGTGGATTTGATATAGCCTGAAAGGTGAATATGGGCTTTGCCAAGGAACCAAATGTCATAAAGGAAATATTCACGCTTTTCAAGACGATCGAGGAATTATGAACACTTTGCACCCCCTGCTAGTTGAGATGTAGGAAAGCCATTTGAGCAGACATCGTCTACAGACAGACGTCTCATGGGGCTCATCTATTGAATTCTGCTCCCTGGTGACGTTTAAAGGGGTACGAACAGTATGCGTTTGTCCTGAAATGGTCGTTTTGTCTGTGAATTTGTAGTTCTTGTTCGCCACAGGTACTAACTGATGGACCATTTCCACCTTTGACATCAAAGGCCTTAAGGGCACTTTAACCCAAAAAGTGTACCGTTTTTATTTTTAAATTTTTAACCTTTTTTTTTTTTTTGGGGGGGGGGGGGTGACCATAATTTTATAAGACCACATGAGTGCAAACATTCATTCTGCATATGTATACATGCCTATATGTACAAACATAAACACACTCACTGCTTTTCCATATGCAAACATGCCTATCTACATTCTAGGTGCTGTATAGTACAACATTTTTCTATACTAATGTAACGTTATTTTCATCTTGAGCCAGTCACAACACTATAGATGATAGTTTTACTCTTAACTGAAGGCCTGGGCATAGGATGGCGGGGTAGGAAATATGCCCTTTGTTAGTTCTGCACTACATCCCTCCACATCCGGATTGAAACGATGTGCACGACAAAATGGATCACAGTCTTTCACTGAAAGTGAAAGAAGAATCAACAACGATCTACTTTCAATGTTGATTATTATTATTTATGTTGATGACATTTTTACTAGTACATTTATCCATAGACAGCGAAAGATTTTTTAAAAGTACATGTATGTTAGTGTTTAAACGCATGAAAAATGGTTGCTTGCACTGCATGATTCCCAAGAAATTGAGATTGTTTAATAACGCTATCATTATAATATATTGCAAAACGAATAGAGCTTGTTTTTGAGCGTGGATTTTCGTTATGCAAATTTTTAATGCTATTTATTATAATCTCCGATGGAAGATTAACAAATTCCTTAACATACAACCTTGTTTTGTCAGTAGGCTACTTTGATAGCGCTCTATTTTTTGATTTTTTAAAATAAACAGCACTACCATTGTGTTCAATTAACAATGCCATTGAACTGGAGTATAAAGTAAAGCCCTGGATGCAATGTTATATCATGGATGAAATATTGTACAAGGCGAGAAAAACTATTTTAAAAAAACGAAAAAAAAAAAAACGAGACAGAAAAGCCGGAATGGAACAAAGTAAAAAATTTTTTGTTAGGGGGGAGGTATGTAGACCCTATTTGCAGATTCTCAGATAGGATTCCAGTTAAAGTTGTAGCAATCATTCTAGATTTCTAGTCAAACAACAGAGAGAGCAACGAAAGAATCTCGAGTAACCGAATTATGTGTTTGTCTTACTTGGGAAGGTGACCTTCAGATGCACTTGTGACCTTTTCGAACACACATAAAGGTTACGTCGTGGGCACTCAGGTATTCTAACAGGTGGAAAAGAACCCATCGGTATCAGAACCGGTGGGAACCCGAACTGTAATTCCCTCTGATGTAATCTGTTCACTACAGCCAAATGTGTAGGCCATGTGCACATGTCAGTACTGATAAGGCCAGTTCTCATTTGGCGGGATTCATATTTCAGTGTGGATAGGAAGGGGGGGGGGGGGCAGAAATTGACAAATGTATCTCATATCTCACCTCAATAGGCAAGCCAAGCATTAATTTTCATGAGCTTTTAAACTGGCCAGCTCCAGAACAGCCACCAGACATACCCCTAGAAGTTGTAAAACTTGAACATAATCTGTAATGACCCCTAAAACTAAAGAAGTCAGGCAGACACCTCCTCATCTCCGAAATGGATATTCTGAAAAGCGACCTGACTATGTCATTTCATATGCACTAAAAACAGTTAAGGAGTCAAAAGGTAACATCCTCTATACACTTTTTGAAAAAGATCTGAGACAAAAGAGAATTCCCAAAAGGCTGGAAAGAATGAGACCTCATCAAACTCCCCAAGAAAGGTGATTTACTGAGCAACTGTAGATATATCTGGAAGTGCATGAAAAAGACCGTGCACCCACACCTAAGAGACAACCAAACAGGGTAAAAAAAGAACAGATTTTGCAGGTGAATAGACCAAATTGTGTTTGTAAGAATAATTGCTGAGCAGTGACTGGAATAGAACTCATAACTTATAATTATCTCTGTAGACTATGAGCAAGCATTCAACAGCATCCATTTCATCGAGACACCTTGGGGAAAATTCTTTGACATTATTATGGCTTCCCGGAAAAACTGGTCAGAGCAATCCATAAAATACTCCAAAGATACATGCTGCAGAGTCACCCACAAAGGCCAGTTTACCAACAGCTTCGGATACACACAGGAATGAAACAGGGGTATTTACTGTCACCTTTCTCTTAACCATCGATTGGATCACAATAAAGACCACAGAACGCAGAAAGACAAGGAATACAATAGACATTAAGGACCCAACTTGAAGACTTGAACTCTTCGGGTGATTTTTCTTTATCTTCACACATTTATTATTAACAGATGAAGGAGAAAACGAGAGTTTTCAACAATACCCCACAGATGACATGCTTCCAAGTATATCCAAACAAGATCAAGATACATTGTACTGGCACTAAAAATCAGGATTATCACCAATGATGAAATTACTATCACAAAATAGCGTTAGAGGAAGTTGATTCCTTAACTTAGTAGATCCACCTAGAAAGCTTCAGAGACAGGGTTGGGGGAGGGGGGGGGGAGACACAAATGTAAAGACAATAATAGGAAAAGTAAGAGATGCTTTCACACCTGGATATTCCACACAAGGTGTCAAAAGTGTTCTACTCTTTGGACTGAAAACATAGAAACTCACTAATCTAACTTAACATAAAAAGCTACTGGCATTTGTCAGCTGTTGCGTTAAAAGATCCTAAAAAATAGGTCACCTGAAAACACTTTCGTACAAGCTTCTAGATATGGATGCCCTCCAGAATATAATTATACCGTCATAACCCCCCCCCCCCTTCCCTCTTTTTGCATCAAATGCCACGAAACAGCGTCTTAAGACAATGTATTATTAGCCCGAAGGTCTTGGCTCCATAAATTTTTGTCCACTTTGAATGAGTCACAAAAAAAAAAAATCGGTCCTTCCGAATAAAGAGGCATTTAACTTCGGTTCACAAGACTTTTACCATACCTAGCAATGCAGAAAATAATCTCAGAACTCACAAGTATTTCGGTAAAGATACAGTCTTGTGTGCCTTCCCTCAATCTGTTTGCAAGGCATTATATTATGTTGTCTGTCATAAATTTTTCCTTTCGTCTTTTTTTTCCAGAGGAAAAGTGGGACGCTTTGAAAGGTGAGTTATTTTAAACTCTTTAAAAAAATAGCCCAGGCTTAAAATTTATGGGCGTTCAGGGAGTCTAATCATCTAACGATATAGCCTACTATTTAATATCTATAATATAATTTGGTGTTGCTTCTGATGAAATTGTTGTTGTTGCTGCCGGATTTGTTTTTGTTTTTGTTGTTCCTGTTGTTGTTGCTGCTTTTGCTGCTGTTGTTGTTGTTTTTGTTTTTGTCGTTGTTGTTGTTGTTGTTGTTGTTGTTGTTATTGCTGCTGCTGTTGCTGTTGCTGCTATTGTTGCTGTTGTTGTTGTTTCTGTTGTCAAGCTGAAGATTGTGTCCATGCAACAAAATTGCCGCCTCTCTCGTGGAATAAAAATGTACGGTAAATAAGTATTATTGTAATAATTCATTTTGTAAAGAGCTTTTTTGGG
>NW_004797311.1:517614-519594 GCF_000002075.1 Aplysia californica | reverse complement strand
TGGAGGCTAGGGCTGTCACTCTCTTTATAAACACACCTTTTACTTTTCATACATAAAATATGTTTTATCTAAATCTATTTTTATTTCGCGAGCGAGCTAGCAGGCAATAGATCTACATATACATATGTACACATTTTCAAAACAATTTGGATTTTTTTAAAGGTATATATACATATATATATATATATATATATATATATATATATATATATATATATATATATATATATATATATATATATATATATATATATATATATATATATATATATAATATATTGAAAATTCAACAAACCAACTTTTTGTGTTATGTCATCTCTTTATTCTGTGAAAATTTCATGAAGATTAGATGAAAAATGATGGAGTTATTAAAAAGCATAATATTGTAAAAACCGCGTTTTGAGAAAACGGGGTTAAAGAAAAAAAAAGATTAACTTTCTGAGGAAATGGAGGTGACTAACATGCCTGGTATGTGAAAAAATACGGCCTCGGGTGGTTCTTATGCGATGAAATAGTTGCTGTAAGTGAGCCTGAAGAAGCTAAAAATGCCTACATTTCAAAATCCATATATTTTTCTGAACTGGGACCTTCAGGGTGTTGCCCCTCTCCCCTCCCCCCGAGCAACCGACAACATCAGATCTCCAATCGTCCAGCGGAACATATCGAACAACACACGAGCTGAAAATGCCACTGGTGATGGTAGACAGCAACTTTAAAGATATAAATTCTCCCTTGCAGAGCAGGACCAAATTATATGATCTGATTAGTATGAAAAAGTGAATGTTAGTCGCTTCATCCACAATACAATGTTAAGACTGAGAATTTTATCTTTATCAAAGCTGATAGTGAAAATAAAGAAAATAATGTAACAAAACAGTTGTCAAGGAAGTGTTCTTGGAGAGAACATATAAGCCAGTCCCTGAACACACAGATCTGCAGAGAAAACAGACTCGAGGAGGCTATAGGGCATATATTATATATATATATATATATATATATATATGTGACATATATATACCTCTTCCTTTGTGCTGGGATGTTGTACCCCGCTCAGTCCTGGTTGGCCCTGGTGGACAGGGTTGAAGCAACTCACCTCTAAATCAATATCTAAATTACACTAATAGCACCCTAAATTTTGTACAAAATTATCGTTAAACAATTTTTAAAAACCCACATGATTCTTTACAGTGACATGGAACGCCAACCCCTTTGCTTCCAACGCCTTCAATTCCATGCCACGTACGGAAGCAGATGCGCAAAAGCAAGGATTCAGAAAGATCAGCGAGTGTGACAGTAAGTTTGTGTGATTTCTATTCTATTCTATTCTATTTTATTCTATTCTGTATGTGTGTCCGAATTGTTTAGAAGAGCAAAAGAACAAAAACGTGTGGGGAGGGGGGAGGGGGGAGGCGGGTAGATCCGGTTATATCGAGAAACCATGCCTAATTTCTTGGGAACACAACATATCTGAAAGCAGGTTTGTATAATATATTCTCCCGATATCACAATTTTCAGAATTCGGTGCTGTATGGCTAAATTTTGAATTTATAAGTCAGTCTGACTGTTTCAGTAAGTTAATATTTTCTGCAATTTCTGAAAGTTATACAAGGGAAAGGTGACTTGAAGGGAGCAAGGAAAATAGCAAATTGGGGGATGGTGAGTTGTTTGGGTGGGGGGAGTAATATTGACGGACTTCTTTGTTTTAACGAATTTTATTTTTAATCCCCTAACTGCATAAACTAGGAAAACCGTTAGAACATAACAAAGTAAACATTATTTATTCTTTAGTGACATAAAGAGCGAGAGAGAAAGGGGGAAGGGAGGGACGGCAGAGAGAGACGGAGAGTTGGGGTAACGGGGGCGAGAATGAATTGTAGAGAGAGAGAGAGGAGAGGTGAGAAAGCGAAAGAAAGAGCCCGTGCGCATGAATGTGTGTGTGTGTGTGTGTGTGTGTGTGTGTGTGTGTGTGTGTGTGTGTGT
>NW_004797311.1:509852-515301 GCF_000002075.1 Aplysia californica | reverse complement strand
AGGCCACCTGTGGCCTAAATAAGGTAAAGGAGGGGGGTTTAGCTTATTTAGGCCATATGTGGCCTAAATAAGGTCACCCTTACTTTTATTATATTGAGAGTGCTTCTTCCAGCTTCTGCTCAATGGAGGGGAAGGAGGTACGTGAAGGGGGACGACTATTCGGTAGTGTTGCTGTTTGATGTCAACGGCTTCATCGCCGGCATGCAGACTTCGGTAGGTATAGCTAGATCTAGCCTTGACGTGATAACTACATAGAAACCAACTGAAATAAACAATTTCGAACCCAAAGTCAACAGGACAATATACAAATAGACTGTAAACATGAACATGTGCCCCCCCCCCCCAAAAAAAAAAAGAAGAAAAAAAGGTTATATGTTCAGCTGGAGACAGATGTTATAAAATGCAAGACAGAAACTTTCAAGTCAGATTTGCATTGTTTTGTATAATCATATCTAACAATGTTCAGACTATAAAAGCATATTATATTGCAATGCTATTTTGATCATAACATTACAGTCTCAAAGTATTCATAGATCACACTGCAAAATGATACTATCATAAGGAACTCTAATTGACGAACGCCAATTGGAGACAAATTAAATTCCTTTCTTACCAAAAACAGAAGAAACGAAGACGTTCGTGTTTCCCAGAATTCTAGACGATTTTCTTCTTTGTCTTTGTTTGAAAAAAAAAAAGCCATTCATTTGGGCATTGTCGACCTTCGTTCAGTAAAGGTAAGCATTGCTGAACTGAAGGACTCAATACTTGATCAGGTCAGGTGCAGAGGTCAAAACTAAGTCACGATAATTAATTTTTTTTCAGTTTGCAGACAACCAGCCCAGTGGCTTTCCTAAGGTCAACCTACAGCCACCCTTCGTAAAGGACGGCGACCGCTTCACCATATCAGCTTATTTCGTCGACCCTTGTGAGTAGAATGTCTGTTCAAGAAACTATCCAAGTCCTCGTAATAGAGTACCTTTGTAATGTATTGACACAACAATGGTTTTGTAGACGTTAATGATATTCTAACCTTTGTGTTCGCGTTGTTGGTGTTAAGTCTGTTCATATTTTTCTCTATCATATTTCGTTGTTACTGGTAAGGATACTATTAATCTACCATTTTTTTATGTTCACAAAATTGAAATAACAAAGTCATTGTTACCCTTAGTTTTGTTTTGCTTGTTTGGTTTTGTTGATTTTTTTCCTTCACAAACCAAACGGCCGATCGTCCTTTTGGAGACATTAAACGGTTCCCCAGTTTGGTACCGTTCAATTCATGCCAACGTGGACGATAGTACCTCCCTATAGAGGACAATCCATAGGGAATATTCGCATTGGACAACCAATCCCTTTTATTCGGTATTTGTTTCAACCGAAGAGGGGAGATTATTGAAACTGTCACAAAATTTTGCCCCGCGCAAGAGAACAATCATTTCTTAATAGATATAGATCTAAAGCTGTGGACTGAATATCTCTATGCGCTCGGTTGTCAACTTTTCTTGAAACCCGAGACAAAAAAAAAATATGATACCAAAATAAAAAGATAGTGCGGTCTCTTTTTGTCGTGCTTTCTGTCTTTCTTTCTCTCTAAGACACATTCGCGCTAGCCACACGCGCATACACCTTTACAAAACAACATACTGCTGAAATATGCCCCTGTGCATCTGAGCGTTCACGCACACTCACACACAAATATACAAATATATACACGCACAAACACACGTGCACACACATACACACTCACACACACAAACATTCTCATACACACATATACACACACTCACATACTTACACACTCACATACTCATACACACACCTACTCACACACTCACATACTCACTCATACACTCACACACACACGCACGCACGCACACACACACACACACACACACACACACACACACACACACACACACACACACAGAGACACATACACACATACACAAGGCGTGCGCATACACAATATGTGGTGAAAGATCTAATTTAAACCCCAACGTGTCAGCTACTGTTATTTCATTATTAAAAACAACAAAGAACGAAAAAAAAGGCTAAGTACAAGCATCCACTTTCTGAACTCACGCAAAATACCCACCCTATTTTGAATAGCAATAGCACTGCTGTGGGCTGGTGGTCTAGTAGTGAATGCATTTGGCAGACAAAGAAAGGAACTTCGAGATACAATAATTATAGCTTTTTGATGACAAGTCAAGGGAGTGTATCCCAGAAAAAGAACCTGTCAATCTTAGATCAAAGACAAGGCACCGCACCGCGCCCAGCAGCAATGGTGTGTTCGTCTGAGTGACATTAATTGTCTCTTCTAATGTGAACAGAATTATTTTCCTGTGATATTTCAACATTGATTTGTAACACAGCCGTGAAGCACCATCCCTGAAAAAGACGAGTGATGTCTTTGTTTTGTGTGGGTTTTTTTGGGAGGGTTTTTATTGTTTTTTAAATTTTATTATTAACCCCCCCCCCCCCCAACTATTTCTCATGACTTCCTCAGCCACCATCTGTACCACGGGCAGAACAGCGGCAGATTTTGCATCTCAGGGCACGGGTATCAACCTCTATCTCCAGAAAACTGCAGATCCGGAGGCGAGCGTTCTGATTCCTCACCAAGAGTCCGGCATCGGTGCCACCAAGTGGACAGAGGGAAAATGCTTCTACACAATGGGTCAGTTTATATTGTGGAAGTCCTAGGCCTATTGTGCTGTCAGATACTTTGTAGGGATGCAGATGGTTATCACGTTTATACATGTGCCAGTTTCACCCTTTTTATTATTATTATTATTATTATTGTTATTATTATTATTATTATTATTATTATTATTATTATTATTATTATTATTATTATTATTATGTTTTTGATGAGATGAATAAATGAGAAGCAGTTTAACCTCGGACACCAAATCATTGAAGTAAACACTGTTCTTGGCCAGTTCATATCATTTGATAATGTATTTTTATGCACAACAATAACTTCATCTGAACCTATTTGTTCATGTGTGTGTCTGTCTCAGGCAAACATTACTGGTACGACCTCAGTGAAGATATGAACTGCGACGACTACTTCCCAGTCTTCCTCTTGTACAACAACGGAGAGCTCACGGCGTTTGGCTGGGCCCTCCTCACCGACCTCAGCTCACAGCGTTATGAGCACCCAGGCCAGGACGTGTACAAAGTAAGTCGGTACATTTTGGACTGAGTGGTGCTGAAAGAAAATACATGTACAGGGTGATAAAAAATAACTGTACAACTTTTTTGGGGCTAATATTTTCCTTTACATTGAAGTTTTGGGCTTCAAATTTGTACCCAACATTTGGACGTCAAAAGGAACTTGTCTGATATTCATTTTAAAAAAATACTCTAAATAGTTTTGTTTTACACAGCGCGTAAAAAACAACCCATTTTCAGCTATCTCCCCATTTTGTAGAATGGCATAAGGCCTACCACTAAAAATCCCAACGATTGAGCCATATTGCATACTACAGTAGTCTAACAGGTCAAAAGAAGTTTGCAGATAGTTTTTCTCAAGTTTCCTTTGCCTGCTGTGATCATGGTTAAGATTAGTAAAGAGCAGAGAGCTTTTGTATTGTATTGAACATTTCCTCACCACCAACTCATTTCGTAAGTTTCGCACAAGGTACAGAAATAATGTTAAAGTGCCCTTAAGGCCTTCTTTGATGTCAAGGGTGGAAATGGTCCATCAGTTAGTACCTGTAGACAATCAGAACTAAAAATTCCCAGACAAAACGATCATTTCAGGTCAAACACACACCGTTCGCACCCCTTTAAACGTCACCAGGGTGTAGAATTCAGTAGATGAGCTCCATGACACGTCTGTCCGTAGACGCTGTCTGCAGCAGTGACTTTCCTACATCTCAACTGTCGCATTCTCAGGGAAGATCTTCATCTACGACTGTACTTTCAGAGGATATCAATGTGTTCATGATTCCTTGATCGTCTTGAAAAGCTTGGACGTTTCCTCTAGGACATTTTGGTTCTTGGCAAAGCCCATATTCACCTTTCAGGTTATATCAACTCCACAAATGCTGTCTATTTGGGCAACCTCACCTCTCCCCATGTTGTCTCTTGAAACAGCTCCATATACTGTAAGGTGTGCAGTGAGTACTCATGGTTGAGTGGATCTTTGAACATTACGAACGACGAGTTAAAATGTGTCGAGTCCAAAGGAGGACATATAGACCTTTGGTTCTCGGAATTCCAGAATTTAACAAATATCGTTTAACTCTGTAGGAGAAAAGGAATATAGTTACAGGTTACAGGAATGGAAAAAATAGATTTTTAAAATAAAGGGAAAGGAAAAAATCAAACAAATCATTTCATGACTTCTCTTACAATATCTTTTATATTGGTGTATTTTGCGTTTTTAGGTGGTTTTTATTTATAAAAGCCATTTCCGTTTTCAAAAATAAGCTTCTTTTTTGTGAATTTGATGTTAAACAAATTCCTTTTGAGTGAATTATATCTATTCCAAATTACAACATTCTAGTAGAAATTTTGTGCGAGATATTTAGAAAAAAAAGTTGTACAGTTTTTTAAAATCACCCCGTATCAACATTTATCACAATTTAAGAGATTGGTGTCTGTGATGTAAGCGTTTAGGGTCTGTACCATTGTAGACAAAAGACGTGAGTTCAATTCCAACGTAGTAAGGCTTTTTCTATTTTATTGGTGAGTATTTCTTCTGCACAGCAAAAACAACGTACACCATCCCTGCAACACAAGACAGATTGAAGTGGAGGTCAATGATCAACCACGCCAGCCGGCAAGGCACCGGATGATGATGATGATTTCTTCCGCCTTTGGGGACTTTATATCCCTCTTAGTCCGAGTTAGCCCACACAGACATGGTCGAAGCAGCCCACATTCTAAATGGTCTGAATTATGTCAATGGGGGTGTAAAATATTTAGTTACAATAATTACTGTTTCATGGTGCGTTCTGAATTTGAATTTCTGAAGAAGCGTTCCTGATCGTGTAAGATGTGAAACTCCTCCACATATGGTTGCTTTTAAGCAGAAGGGGACTATCCCGAAAAATGCTGTATTGAAGAAATCGAAGGTAAAGTTTTTGACCCTTGTTCAGTTTCTTTAGAAGGCAAGGAGAGTGTTCATTATAATCAAACATATATACTCACCAATGAAACCAAACCTCTCCAAAATGTAGGGCAATGCCCACTTTTGGTGTAATTCAAAATTTCTGGAGACCCCCGAAATCTGTGTTAGCCCACTTGTCCTTAAAAGGGACCATATAGAAGTCGAAATTCAGACCATCACTTCTTTCAATAAAAACAGTCACTTGGATCTACTGCGTCTCAAATGTTCAACGCAATCTGTTGAACTCTTTTGACCAAGTAGCTCACCGTGCAATCCTTATTTTTTGGATATCTCTTCCGGCGTCTCACGCTCTCTCTCTCTCTCTCT
>NW_004797311.1:474075-508475 GCF_000002075.1 Aplysia californica | reverse complement strand
TGTGTGTGTGTGTGTGTGTGTGTGTGTGTGTGTGTGTGTGTGTGTGTGTGTATGTATGTGTGTGTGTATGTATGTATGTATGTATTTGTGTCTGTGTGTGTGTCTGTGTGTGTGCGTGTGCGTGTGCATGTGCATGTGCGTGTGCGTGTGCGTGTGCATGTGTGCGTGTGTATGTGTGCGTGTGTGTATGTGTGTGTGTATGTGTGTGTGTATGTGTGTGTGTATTTGTGTGTGTGTATGTGTGTATATGTGTATGTGTGTATGTGTGTGTGTGTGTGTGTGTGGGTGTGTGTGTATGTGAGTGTATGTGTGTGTGTGTGTGTGTGTGTGTGTGTGTATGTGTGTGTGTGTGTGTGATTGTATTAGGGCTTTTAGGGGGTATGGGCTTACAATCCTGAAGATAGCAGGAAATTCGGGTAAAAGTCAACTGGAGTTTTCCACAAGGTGAGAATGTTATATTATTTTGATTCGGTTTTCGAAACATTGCTCTCGCTTAACCTCAAATCAATGCTAAGTGAATTTACTGTAATATAAGACTTTAATTCTTCGAGTAAGCACTCTTTATCTGGATCTATCTTAAGACGTAAAGCTGTTACGCAGGACTATCTTACAATTTTGCTTTTGGTATAAAGAGGCGTTTTCTTCTCGCTAAAAGAACAATCACTCGTTGTATGCATAATATATATAATAATGATACGCAGGAAGAGAGACAGCACTTTACAATTTATTGTTGTTGTTGTTTGGTTGGGTTAAAAAAAAATTAAACGACAGGCAATAGAACTGCATGCAATCTCATAAAAAATAAATGTTTTCTTGAAGATGCCATTCTGATTTTTAAAACTTTCCAGTTTTAAAGAAGCGGAAAATTATCCATCTGCTACATGCACAATTTCTTTGCCACCTGGCTAACCGGAAAGATAACTTATAATTTCGCAAATTTCATTCAGTGACCATGAATCAAATATTTGTGTAAGCTACAAGGTACCATATTGAATGCCTTGTGTGTAGTGCACAAAGTATTAAAAGCGTGAGAAGTCACATTGCCCATATCCATCTTTTAGACTGGGTAATACTATACAAACCAGTATCTTGGTGGGGTAAGGCCGAGAGGCTAGGTCTCTACATGTATCTTGTTTTCTTTCTAATCATGCAAACCTAAGCTTATTGAGTTCAATCAGTTAATCAGACTTATTTGATGCTTTTAAATCCATTCATCTTATTATTATTACTGTTGCCTGAATGTAGATATCTAGTGGCTACATATTAACAAAAACAAAAAACTGGCACAATACCGGCTAACAAACAGTGATGAATAACTTCTCTGTCAAAGAAGGAGTTTTAAAAAACGGCACCATTAATCTATATCTGATGAAGGAGGAGGAGGGGGGTTAGTTCTTGCCCAATTCCTTCAAAGTAACATGTCGTGCTATTGTCATACCGAGTCGCCAGCGTGAATTGGGGGGTAAGAGTTTGACTCTCCTTTAAGAGAACTATACCCGGTTTAAATATATTATAGTAGTCTCCACCCACGATCCCACCGTTTATGATCCTGTTTCACTTAGGATTCCGTTGTTTTAAAACAATTACAACACAAAAGTCACTCATAAGATTCCATCTGAAGGGACTAAACGCTTAGCTCTCCACACCATAGATCATCCGCGCTCATGCATACGATCACATAGAGATCTTAGCTCTACTTCTCGATGAGAGGTACAACGTTTGCCTCAGGCGCAAATGGAGGATCTTATACGGGGTGCCCACTACGTGTTTGTTTTCAGTTTAAGGCGATCGAGAAGGGTGATCGGCCCGATCCAGCCGTTGTGGACACCCCGTATTACAATGAACAAATCACGCCAAAGTGGGAACTCTTCGACGCCTTTGATTTCTCCGAACATCGAACTGGCATCATGAACCTACCGCCTGAGCTTTGCAGCAAGGCATAATACGATAGGCTGGGCCAACAATGATGCGTCAGATGGGATCACATCGAACTGCGATTTCATCGGTCCTTTTATTTCCCTGACCATCTCACTATCTATTAGGTCTACACCCGATTGCCATACAATACATTTCGCAGTGAAGTGATTTTAGAGAGACCACAGATCTCTGTGAATGGCAAAACATTTCTCATACAACCTGTGCACCTACCAGTGGGCGTCGCCCCGCTCCGACCCGATCCCCCAATGGGCACTCTGTCGCCTGTACTCGAGGACTGTCCGATCGCCTTTGTGTAGCCTAATTTTGGCAGAGGGTTGGTCTTTCATTCTTCGAATTCTTTTTGGTGTGTTCACGACACACTGATAAGTTACGACCTCAATCTATGAGCGTTGGATTTCGGTCAGAGATGAAGGAAAGCCATAGATTTACACTAGTACTACGCTTAAAAGGAGATTACTTTATGAAGACAGGTTAAGATGAAAGAGCAATGAGTGAGAGAATGATTTATTATTAATAATAGGCTAAGGAACCCAACATCACAATCTAACAAAGACTGTACTACTAGTATTTGTGCATCAATACAGTTTGTAAATTAAACTTTTATCCCATTTTAAAAGGCTAAGGGTACTGTAATTATTATCTTTTCAAAAATTACTGTGCTCAACAATTCATAGACAAAGACAATACATTGTTAGGGCGATAACATAGAGAACGCCGAAACTTAAGCAGCTGAAGATCGACGTAGACAGGCGCCAGTAGGTGTCTGCTTGACTCCACATAGAGGGCGCCTAAAGCCTAGACCTAGATATATGAAAAAATTACACCACAACACAGCTGGTATTTATGAAGCCTTATTTGGGGATAAAAAACTCGTAATTCCTAAAATATTGCTTAAAATGTAATTCTGCTAGAATGCCACCCTAATTTGACGACGCTGATTTAAAAAATGTATTTAGTTTGTTTTTTTTAATAGTTTTTGTCTACCGAGAAGCACCAGCTCTGAAATGGCCTTTTAAAATTGTCCCCTGTCCAGTCGAGTGACGTCGCGCAAACCGCTCAACTCGAGTTGGCGACGGCGGCATGAGTTTGCGACCTCCGTGCTTTCTTTTCGCATCTCCATTATCAATATCAGTTAAAGCAGTTCACAACAAAGAGTGCGCTTAAGAAGAAGTCACATTTTAACTGTTCATAAATGGAGATACGATAAGAAAGCACTGAGGTCGAGAGTTGACAGCAAGACGCCCTTCCCAGCTTTTCGGCGTTATAAGAATATAGTTTGGATTCCGATAAAGCCGACGACGCCGACCCAAGCT
Source organism: Aplysia californica (assembly GCF_000002075.1). NCBI lineage: Eukaryota > Metazoa > Mollusca > Gastropoda > Aplysiida > Aplysiidae > Aplysia > Aplysia californica. The sequence continues at coordinate 505,224 of NW_004797311.1, read as the reverse complement.
TAAAGCCGCCTGCAGCCTGTCAGCTCTACGTGGGGCAAGTTGGAAATCATAAAGACATTTTTGTACCTATAGGCACTTACTGAGTCTGTCTCCGAAATCGGCGTTCTCTATGTTTTCGCCCTTAGCAATCAGTTTAAGCTGACTATGACTCTCTTTTATTCTATGTTCTTGTGTGAAGGCATAGGCTACCTCAAGTGAAGGCCTTTTACCTAGGCTTTCTTAGATCTAAGACAAGCTAGTCCTTTGCGTTCACCATGACACATGGATGCTAGTAATAACACTTTTTTGGGGGGTTAGTGTTTTACGGCGCTCACATCTGCATACGGTCATATGAGCGCGCCTGATATATTTAACATGTTCGTTTGGTAAGAAATTTTGAATTTTGTCCGGGTGACGGCCGAAGTCTACTCTTATCGCTTTTGGACCACCAAGAGATCTTTAACGTAGACAACTTACACTCGGGACCTCCGAAATTTTTCGCCCTTGTCCGAGAAGGCTAGGTGTAGATCTTTCACACCAGAAGATCAGGGGTGTGGCTGAAAGACAGCTGTAAGAAGGAGCCTATAGGAGTAGCAGCAGAAAGGCTGCAGACAGAGTCAGGAACCCAGGGGAGGGGGTGGGAACAGAATGTGGAGACGAAAGAGACGATAGAATATTTTTAGAGAACAGGAAAGGATGTGAAAGAAGAAAATTTTTAGAGAAGAAAATTTTCCGTCGTTATCCGGATTCGAATCCGGGACCTATTGGTTGAGAGGCGAACACCTTAACCTCTTGGCCACGAGAGCCCCCTAGTAATGGCAATGCCCTTGAACCCTGCAACCATTGTGTCAAATTTAATACATGTACTTGTATTTTTTACTACCGGTATATTTTAATTACTAATTACTCAATACGCATGTAAAAGACTAAATTTAGGCTGATGTGTCTCGCAGACTAATTAAAATGAAACCACTGACTTGAAACCTGTCCCTTTTCCCTGCGGCCACTATACATAATACAAGCAATAAGATCAATCAATACATGCGTTGCTGTGAATTGTAACCTGCGCCTTTTATAGTCACTTCACTGTCGCACACAGGGGACCCGAGTTAGATTGCCGTGAGGGGATTTTTTTAAAATTGAGTAGGCCTACCTTCGGTTTTACCACAGGGATTTTGTATCCTACTCAGCCCTTGTTGGCCCTGACAGCAGCGGCCTGAGGCCCGCCTCCTAAATTCATAAATTGTATCGATATAGGCATAAACACATCTGCATTAAAAAGATGCGAAGTGAAAAGGTCCATTATCTCTCCTATGGAATCTTATCACGATGGAATTACTTAAAAAACCATCCAAGTGAATGGAGAGTTCTTAACCGTGCACGAAACAGTACACCACGCATGAGCCTCAAGACCACGCCCTTTCAGAATTCCAAATCATGTAATGGTCGCCCTTATAATCGCAGTCGCGCAAATCATAGGCCTACAATGCCATGAGCTATTTATGCCTAACCTACCAAGGACCCATAACCTTATAATTTTTAAAAAATCCCCCATTATTATTGTTTAAAATTTTGTAACCTCCTTCTGGCCAAAACGTTTTCTCCCCCATTTTCCCTTCTTCTTCTCCTTTCAGTTGTATCGTATGCGTGATTGCATTGCTTTCCCTTTCCACACAATTTTCAAACTTTGTCTCTCTTTTTGTTATCTGTAAACATAAAATAAATCTAATAAAAAAAAGTCAAGATCTAGATCTAGACTCTAGTGCTCCATTAGTAGACTAGGCCTACATCATGCACCAACACCATAGATTATAGATTGTACTCTCTTGAAGAAACTTCTACCTCCCCACAGAAATCTGTGGACCTCCCCCGCCCCCCTTTTTATGTCACTCTTCACAGGGCATGAAAAAAGTTTAAGGTAAATCTATACATGTCAAATCTTTTGTGCGATAAAAGCTATTAAAGCCTTTCAGCATAACAAAATGGCTTCCCACCGGCCTTCAGGTATCAAAGTTGACGTGTCACCAGTTCACGTTTTTTGGTTATTTTAACGTTTGTTTGATGCTTTTGCTGTAGATACAGATGCATACAAAGGTGCCTTCATTGCTAACAGACCGGTTCTGATATTTAGACCGTCTTTAGCTGTGATAATGAGGCTATGACAATTGTTTTTGTTATGATTCAATAGGTTCAGTTTTTTAAGTTGCTGCAGGTCTATTGTTGTTGACAATCGTGTTGGTTACTTCAGGAAGGAAATTAAATCTGGATTAAAAAAGAAAAACGTATTAAGAGAAAGCTCACTTATTTAGATAGCCTGCAGCTTTTGCAACTGTAAGTCACAGTCTCGCAGGTTCACCCCGATCTGGGTTGGCAAAGTTTCCACAGTCCGCTGCCCTACACTTGACTTTTGTAGGCTACTTGTTACAGTACAGTTTGTTGTGTTGTTCTTTTGCACAGTTGCTGAAATGACAATTCATCTTAGAATTTAACGATAGAAGATTTATATTATACAAAATTTGCTTACTTTACCTAGATCTAAGTCAGAATGAGTGTTCACCCAAGAAAGCGAAAGGTCTTGTTAGAATGTAAGTGTCTGAGCACCTGCTGCAAAATTGACAGCTTTCCCTAAAATGCTTCCTCATTCATTCACTGGAAGTTGAGGAACCTGAATATTAAATTATTATAAATGTTTTGAGTCTGCGTGAGGGCTTATTGGTGTAATAAGTTAGAATTGAAAGTGCAAGTTCAAATTGAGGGACGTGCTTTGCAAATATGTACAATTAGATCTAGTATGTGTGTATGTAAATTATTATTTATATGAATTTGTCTGCACTTGGAAAAGATGGGTGGTGGGCAGGTGCTCTAATCTCCAACTTTTACACGACCTTGTGTTACAAGTGATGTTAAACTCTATAACAAACTAAACTAATTGAGATGACATGAAGTATTCTCGTCTTGGTGAGGGCATTATAATATAAATATGATATTGACAATACAATGTTTTGTATAACATGTATTGTAAATATTTTCAAGGAAAGACAACAAGACAAGGGAATTCCCATGACATACAATACTATTTTCATGTCTCATTTTGATTTCTTTAGACCTAGATTCTGACAATTTTTTTGGGGGGTACTCTGTCTTCTTATTTCTGGAAACCATTTAGCTCTGGGAGGATTCGTCTCGGCGCTTAGCACGAAATCCAGAAAAAGGGAGATAATCCACCTAAATATTATATGTTTATTAAAATAGTCATAAAAAATATTTACAAAATGATAGCATAAAAATAAAACTATGTTGGAAAAAGAATACACTGCTTTCAATGAGCCATTTCAGCTCTGATACAGTATGGGCATGTTACTTATGTCTCCCATTGTAGTTGAGACTATCGGGTTTTCCTTTGTAACTCATCTATCCTGTCAGATTAAAAAAATAACCAGCTCCTCTTTTATCTTCTTTTTCAGAATTAAAATTTCGAATTTTTCATGGTTGTCATGTTTAAAAGATGTGTATTTGAAAAAAGAATTAAAATTAAATATTAGTGATTTTGTAGCAGTTTTCTGACATTGAATTAACATCCCGCCCCCCAGATCATGAATTGTGAAAACATGAGTAATGAGGAGAAACTAAGTGACACTCTGTGCTGTTCTTATGTTCAAGTGTTAATGTAGTAAGTAGAGAAGTTTTTTCTTTTTTTTGTCAGGTGCTGTTGAATCAAAACCAAACATGCAGGACACAGATGCAAACAGTTTGTTTGAAAAGCATACTATTGAAGAAATCAGAGACTTGGAGAAGAAGACAAGGTATGTTGCAATAATGAAATGAAAGTATGCTAAAAAAATTTGGAAGCACAAGAATGTACTGCGAATACAACTTCATAATCATATGTGAGGCATCGTGGTGAAATCAGACACTCGTCAAAATAATGAAATCGAAGAAAAAGTCATTTATTGTCCAGTTTGGCAATTTTTATCAAAATTTTCTCTCTTGGTTAAGTTGAAACACCTTTTATGTTCATATGAAAACACATTTCCATGTAAATTTTACTGAAAAACCTTGTGTAAAGACACAAAATATTAAGGACTCTTAAGCTATTGAATACATCAATTTACCAAACTTAGGCGGACATTTTCTCGCTAATCTAACTTCTGAAAACAGGCGACCCCACCTCCTTCAATCGCAAATATCTTGACTTCTATTCAAGATAAATGGATATATTTTTTATCTATAACAAAGCAAATGAACGACCTTTAAAATGGCACCAATAACTCCATATGTGCCCAAAAATTGAAGAGCGCCTGATTTCACTGGGTTGTGACACGTGTTCCCTTAGTTATTGATTCGTGATAAAGGAAATATGAAAATATTTGCTTGCTGTAAAACATACTTTAATTAAGAAACCTAATGTGTAAGCTATATCTGAGGTGAGCTGCAGAATGCATGTTTGTAATATAGTGTAGCACAACAAGATGATGCATGAGTTTAAAGCCGGTTTGATGCAGAGAGTAAAACACAATATACTGATTGTTTTTTTTGAGAAGCAATTCAGAATCTATCACTGAAGTGTTAAGATATAGGTAAAGGCCTTTTCTCATTGTGATGTGTCTTGTTTCTTTTGTTTTATATTGAACTCTTGTCATTGTCTTGATTGAGAGACTATTAATAAATTTTATTTTCAGATCCGATATTGAGAAAAAGAAAGAAGATTTACGAGTGATGGTCGGGTAAGACTTTTTTTCTTCGAAATTCAGTTTTGATATTCTTATTAGTAAAAAGTATTATTTATTCAGTGAGCTGTAAGTTCATGTTGGCCTTGTATTTCATGATCAATTTACAGTAAGGTCAGTTCAGCAAACCTATATTACTACCTGAAAGGAAAAAGACATTTATAAGGTTTTATTTAAAAAGGAAAGGATAGATCTTAACTGATTCCGTCCATTCTGCCGCTGCTGACAGCGGCTCTGAGTTTTTCCGTTGCGTCCATTCGTCCGCTGTCAGCGGCTCAACTAAATCCGAAACAAAGGTGCACTTTTTAACATAGTTCCTACTTTTCAAGTTGTCGAAAGGAAGTAGAGCTTGTAAACAAACCTTACCTCAATTTCTGAACGCCAATGTCGATCGAAACTCCGCGAAATTCTTGCAAAAATCGTTGTTTTGTTGTCGCGATGTAGGCTAGATCTAAGGGTAAACAACACGGGGCCTGGTATAATAAAAAGGCCCTTCAAAGAAAGATATTCAACTAAATTTGTGAGATTCTTGCATAAATGTGTGCTAGGGTGATATCGCTACAATGTTGTGTTGATTCCTATGGATTATAAGGACTTGTAGAACTGAGAAAATGCGGTAAGTCGAAATTTTCGAAGAGCTGTGGCGCAATTTTTTTTTCCCTTTCGTTTTTGTCTGAAGGAAAATGCAGTACAAACAGATTATAGGTCATTGTTATTGATATAAACAGATTCTTCTATTTATTCCCATCATTTTGGTATATGACAATACCTATTAGAGTGACTTAGAGCTTCACAGTAATGCATTAAATAGATGCACCCCAGGTCTAAAACTGAACAGGGAAAAATAATTCTGTCCAGAGCCTGAAAAAATCATGGACGGAATCATTTAATTAGATTTTTGCTAAAGGCTGTATTCTTTTGCTTTTCTTTGATTTAGTGGCAACTGGGCTTCTCAAGTTGAAATATTTAACATACATCAAAACTTCATCTAATGTGCTGTATATATGTTCTCTGTGCATTAGTTATGTGACATGTGTTGTTTTATTGCTTCTGTCTTCGAACAAATAGAGAGAGGTACAGAGATCTCATTGATGCAGCAGATACAATTGCGGATATGAAGACAAGTGCTGAAAATGTAAGTGTTTGTTCTGTCCACTGTAATTTGAAGTGCAAATTATGATAGATGTTTGTCATATATGTTCTCCTGGCTTTCAGCCTCTGTCTATTTGTATTTTTTTTTTGTTGCTCTTTTGATAGCTGATAATATTATAATTAAATTTTGCGCTTTTGGACATCTTATATTTTTCTTATTTTACTACAAAATTGACAAGAGAAAGAAAATAAGAAAGATATCTGCCGAAAATCCTTGAAAAAAATTTGGTTTACAAAGACATATGGGAACAAATTGGATACTTCCAGTATGACACAGTTCGGAGCAAATATCAGTCAATTCAGGCATGCCAAACCATTTCTGATTGCTACCACTTAGGGTTCCAGTTTGTCTTTGCTGAGGTTAATGTTTTGTGCAGAAGAGAACAGCTTAGTAACCTTCCTCCTGAAATCTATCACACACATTTTGCACAGGGTTCATTGGAATTTCTGAAATCGTTGGATGACTAGGGTCCCATGCGTTTGTATTTGTTTAAACAATTGTTTCTGCATTTATTATAACATACAGTTCATTTATAGGTGTACTTGTTTTAGGGCTTAATGTAACCACTAAGTTGGGATCAATTCATCTCATTGGATATTTGTTATTTGGACATTAGGTGATGAAGTCTATTTCAAGCATGGAAAACTTGTGCAACACAATGCGTCAAAAGCACATGGTTAAAGGAGCTTCTTTCCACATGCACATCAATATTGACAGAGACAAGTGAGTATCTCACGTTTCCAATGCTACTGGAATATTTACTTTCATGCTTTCCAGCCTTAGAAAAGATTTTGTTATTAATAGTTACTGACAGTAGGGAAAAGACACCACTTCTATCCATTTCCTCTCTTTCTTTTTGTGTGTTGTTTTTGCTATTTCCGAACAGTGACAGCATAAACTGTGTTGTTCAGATAGACTTCTCTTTAACTAAAAAAACTAGTTTGATAGTTTTTAGTTTTAGATGTGCATAATATATGCACTTAAAATATTCTTGATGGGTGGATTATTGTTGTATCATTGTTTTGAAACATATGAGCATGATTTTCTTTTCCTATTTGTTGTTAAAAATGTGTTTTGGGGGCATTACTGTATGGTCAGTCCCTTTGAATTCATACAGATAAAAATAATGTACATTGTAGTTTTATTATGTTTAAAGCTTAATTCAGGATGAATTGTTTGTCTATTGTTTGTTAGTGATGTGCGGTTGTTGTTTTTTTAAACTCTAGGAATACCAGGGAGCAAGACTTCTATGGTACTGCTGCCCAGATCAAACTTCTTATGGATATACCTGAAAAGGTAAGAGTGGGGAAAAAGTGATTGTAAGAATACAAAACTAGTTTGCAATTTTTTTTTCTTTTTTCAAATGTAGGTGTTTTTATGCCTTGCCAGTCAAGGTCAACCTTGGTTGGGAGGGATACAACATCCTAGCAGAAAAGCCAAGTTACTTGATAAAGATTTGCTCTACTTGGGAATCGAACTTGGGTCTCTCACATGTGACAGTGAAGCACCTAATGCTACACCACAGACGCTGATTGCAGTTTGTTGATTTGTAGAATGGAGTGCAAGTACTTATAACAATATTAATAAGAATGACAGTGATCTTCTTCTTCTTCTTCTTCTTCTTCTTCTTCTTCTTCTTCTTCTTCTTCTTCTTACTTTTTCTTCTTCTTCTTCTTCTACTTCTTCTTCTTTGTCTTTTTTTCTTCTTTTTCTTCTTCTTTTTCTTCTCTCCTCCCCCTCCTCCTCCTTCTTTTTCTTCTTCCTCATTTCCTCTCCCCCCCTCCTCCTCCGCCTCCTACTCGTTCTTCTTCTTTGATTCTTTTGCTGCTTTTAAAAACTGGTCCAGTCTTTAGATAGCTTTTTTTCTTTTGTTTATTTGTGTGCACTTAGATCTGGAGCAGTGTGGAGAGTCAGGAGTACCTGGAGGCCACTCAGCTCTACTTGTTGGCTCGTCACATCAACACCAGTCTGCACCTGGACCCCCGGCGCTCCTCGGATGTCATAACGTGGTTCCCTGTCCTCACAAGACAGTGGGCTGCCATCAGTCATTTCAAGACCACGATTTTGCAGGTCTGTGGATGTAAAGTTTCCATTTTATGTTCCTTCCTATCGACAGTCTTATACTCTAGCCATGTCTGGTTACTTGGAAGCTTTTCAGTTTTTTTTAAAAGAAATCGTTCTTACTTAAATGATGAGACAAGACTAACAGGTCACCTCACCCCCACAGTAACTTTTATACTGTCATCTCTTTGATTTTTTATTGAGGACCCACAGATGTGCCGCCAACACAAATCAAGGCAATTACTAAAAACACCAGATTATCAACCGGATTATTATATTTTCTCAATGGCGATATCACAACAAAACACTTAAAAAAAAAGTAAATCTAAATGTTTGCAACATCAGCCATATCAGCAGTGTTATGCTGTAATTGTGGAACTGGAAGAATTAGGTAGACTCATTTTTTGTTCTTAAATCATATGGCTGATGTTACAAACATTTAGATTTACCTTTTTTTTAGAAAAGTGTGTTGTTGTGTGATATTGAGATTGAGAAAATATAATAATCTGGTTGATAATATGGTACTTTTTGTAATTGCCTTAATTTGTGTTTGTGGCTTATGGAGATTGTATTTATTTTCTGCCAACCATACACTCAGATTCCTCACTTAAACCCTGTGGAAGAGCACTGACCGACTTCTCACGCTTCTTATTAACAAGATGATATGACATGCTGAAAAACCCATTGGATTGTTCGAAATACTGAGGTGAATTTGTTGTATGTTTATTTTACTGCTAAATTTTATTGACTAGAGCCATATGTATTTTGCTTGTAATTGCCTTTTTAAACCCTACCTGTAGACAATTATGCTAACTTTATGTTTGTTAACAATTTAAAACCATTATTTCTGTACAGGGCTGCCGTTCTCTGCTAACAGACACAGAGGCTGATCTAAGTGACTTGGTATGATTGTGAAGCTTTTTTTTTTTTTCAAAATTATGAGCTTGAGTTGTTGTTTCGACGTTGTGTTTTCATTTAGATTGAAAACTTAATTGTGATGAAGAAATCATGAGTAAATGCATGCATTAGGGTAAGTAAAGGATACTCGTTTAAACTTGTTCAAAATTTTTGGCCCGGTATGATTATCTGGATTTGATAATGTTGGTCTAATGATTTCTGACAAATTTTTGTTTTGGCATAAAGACTTTTGTGTGCCTTGACCTATTGTTTGAACTTGTGGCCATTGTGTATGATAGTGAATTTGTGTTTCCTATGTAGATCAGAATAGTTGTAAGAAAGCTGATGCTTTCTCAAAAATCGATGTAACTGCATGTTTATATGATTTAGATCATTCTTTTTCAGTATTTAGAAAAAAGGCGTGGTTGGCAAATCTCCTTATTTTGAATATACCTTTGAAAATCAGTTTAGTAGAATTTGTCATTGGTTGACATAGAACTGAAACGTTTCTCTTTTCAGCAAATGGCCAATGTCTTGTGCTCCATAATTCTGTTAGAAGACAGCACTCCACGCCAAGTTTTCACTGAGTTTTTGTTAGCTCGTACAGTAAGTATGTTCTCTGAAACAAGGAACACTTCTATTTGATGTGCTAGTTTTTGTGACATTGTCAGTTATATTTGTACTTTTCTTATCATGGTATATATTTCTAAAAAGAATTGTACACTATGCATGTTAAAGTCATTTTGTATTGCTAAAAATGTTGTGGAGAATACTAAGTCCATGAACAGGCCTACCACTTACCCCGAAAAAAAAAGAAGATTTCTAAGCGTTGTTTTACTTTTCAAAAGACCTCAGTCTGTACGCAGTGCATGAGGAAGTAAAAGTGATTACTTCTGCATCTGTAAAATGAGTTGAGATTTATATTTTAATGAAATTTTTAATGAAGTTTGTGAATATAGAAGTTAAGCACAAATGTGTTTGAAATGTTCTGCAAGTACTGGCTTTAGAGCAATGAAAGAACCATGAGGCTTAAGTCAGCACCCTCTTAAATTTCGTCGTCATCTTCCTCTTCACCATCATCATTGCCTTTAAGTTACAAATATGAGTTTGCTAACATAACCTTTGTCTACAGTGTCATTTTAACAATTTGGGAGATTTGACTATTTAGATGGAGACTTCTGTGCTCCTGCTTGTGTTTCAACTGGCGAACAACTAGTGCCTAATAAATTAAGACTTGATGCTTTGAACAGAAAAGAACCTCCTCCAGGAATCTGAAGTTTCTATCTTCAGCTTTACTTTTCTTCCTGAGGGTTATTTGTCCCTTTTTTCCCCCCCTCAGAAAGCCTTGCAGCAGATTCTGCACTCTGGCCAGCAGGGCAATGTGAAGCTGCAGGTGACAGGAGTTGCTCGGCTCCTCACATCGTCGCTACGGCAGATCTACTCTGTCTTCTACTATCATGACTCTCAGAGCTCCGGTCACACCCCAGGAGAACCATTTGGTTTGCTCTTGACCACGCTGGACAGCGTTGTGTCCAAATCAAACCAGGGTAAGGGAGAACCTGATTATTTATATGTAACAATGGTTCTGATATTTTGTTAAATAATACCGATTTGAGAAACAAGGTGAAACATATGAAGACTCAATGACTAACAAAATGTCCCTGATTTTTACAGTGTTTCTTAACTGTTCCTTCCTTTTCACTGTTCTGTTTTACAGACACTCTTCTTTGGGACATGCAGGGAACCATATCATCAAGGTGCTTACCACAGTCTGTGAGAAGTAAGTTGGGTTATCACTGACAATCTTCCCTTTACATAGTAAATATTTTTGATTTTGATTGAATCGCTTACATATTCTGAAGCTGCATTTACTTTTTAAAAGACATCACTTGATATTTATGTGTGCATAACTAAGATTAAATCTTTTTTTTTTTTTTTTTTAAATATTGAAAATGATTTTGACACAGAATGATTCAGGCTGTATTATTAGTTAGTATTTAGTTCATTGGAACCATGGGTCTAGGGCATCACATTTTCAGTTCTTACGCATCTGAATATTATCTCAGGGGTACCATAATTTCACATTTTACACATCTTAGGAGAATAATATACTTCTTTATCCCATTTAATTTGTTCTTGGTACTGGATCTTCCCTGCTCAAAGTTCTTTCTAGGGGGTTTTCCCAGTATGTCTTGCAAATGATTGTCTTGATCGCAAAAAAAAGTGCTGTTGTCACAGATTTCAAGCCCATGCTGAGGACTCCTGCTACAGCACTTCAGGCTCAGCATCTCAAAGACAATTGTCAACAGTGGATAAACACGTATGTTTTGGATTTGTTTAAAGTGAATGGTTGACGGTTGCTCTAATATGTTCTGTTTTTTAAAAAAAAACTTCTTTTAACTACTTCTTTCATGTTGCTATTGTTTTAATCTGTTCCTAGTGATTATCTGGAAGACTTGCTGTGAACTACTACTCAACTTCATTCTAGAAACAAAACTGCACAACAGACAAGGTCGTACTATGTATTTTTACATATCCACTTGCTGAAGGGGGCCAGGGTTTTAATATGTGTAAGCTATGAAAATAAACAGTCACACTTTGAACCAGCTTTTTGTTAGTGGGTCTTTATTCACACCTGTTTTTTTCTGTGCTCGAAAAATTGAATCATAGGAAACGAGAATTGCAGCGGTCTTCTCCTCCTGCTTCTGCTTCTTTATTTTCCTCTTATTCTCCTCTCCCCTCCCCCTTTCCCCTCCCTCTTCATTTTCTCCTGCTGTTTCTAAGGAGGAAAGAAGTGTTATGGATGGGAAGACTAGATTTGCTTTTAAACACGTGTTATTTGGTTATCTGGCTATCATCCCATTACACTGATCATAGGGCCAGCTTCTTCTCTTTCACCCTGTTGTTTCAATAGTTTTTTAAATCCCAACAAAACGCATTACCTTTCTTTTTTTGGAAGGGGATTAAAATGGAAGCTTAAATTATGAGGTCACTGTTGAAATAAATATTTGTTGTACAGTTGTCTGCAAGATGTTCAGTCCGGAGTGGGAAAGCTGCTGAACTATGTGAACACAGTGAAAAGACTGGCAGACATTCGGGACGAAGTCTGGGAGCTACTCAGTACAGTAAGTTTTGTTGTTTTCCTTGTTCTAATATTATGAATGGTTGATGGGCTCTTTCATGTGATCTTCTCTTTCTATGTCTTTTAAGTGTTACTGGTTCCTGTGTTTGTTTTTGGCTACAGAATGATTGAAAGATGCCCTGATTTGGTCTGTTTCTTGTACTTCATTTGTGTTTGTTTCTTTGTTTTGATCTGTTCTGAGGCGAAATATAGACTTTTGGATGAAGACTTGCAGTTGATTACATCTTGAAAATTATTAAGAGTGGATTTTGATAGGGCTTGAGCCAAGAAGGGATAAACGCACTTTGATTGACAAGAGAAGAAGCAAGGTGATAGCACTTGCATGAAAACCGACCTTCACAAACTCTAGGAATTTTTGCTTCACTTTTGAAATGACCTGTGAGTCAAGAATACCCTTTTCTTTTAGCTACTTTGCATCAGAGGGAAAAATTGGGTTGGAAAAATTCAGTGCTCAAAGATAATGCTTGTCGTTAAAAGGCCATAACTTCGCATGCAATTGATTGATGTTTTGAAAGGTTGAGAATGGTTGGAAGTCAGAATTTCAGCAGCATTTCAGAAATGACCCTGTTCAAAATGCCTAGAAATGACCATGTAAAAGGTTTCCTGGAGTTGCTACATATGTCATCAGTTTGTGATTTTTTAAATGTTTGGTTTAAAAAAGGTACTTATTTTTCAGGCTTGACATCTAGTGTTGAAGTTAAAATTGCAACAACAACAAAAAAGAATGTGCTGATTAATGGTATGAATATACAAAGAGAACTTAACAGATGGATGAAGGAGAAAATTACAATAAAATAGTTTTTTAAAAAAAGTATTCAGGGAGAGAAATGAGTTAATGAACCTTGATTGTTAATGTCTGCTCCAGAATCTGGCAACTAATGATGATGTTGGTTTGACCACTCTTTCTGCTTTGTTGAGTCCATGACACATTGTTGTGCTGTTTCAGGTTGAGAGTACAGTGAGCTGGAAACAAATCAGTGAGAGCATTGTTTGCTTGAAAGTGTGGGAGGATTTCTTCAGGCCGTTGTTTGTTGGGAGAGTGAAGGTGAGTGGTTTTAAAACAAGTGTGCCTGTACTGCAATCATTTTTGTTTTTCCCACTTTTTTCTGGGTGCCCTGTGCTCACAGTCGTGTATATATATATGAAAATATGCTGATTGACACTGCATTTTAATACATTGCCTCCATATCTTTTTTGTCCAAAAAATTCCCTGCAGACATATGAATTTCTCTTGTATTTAAAATGTCACTGACTCAGTGCTTCTAATGTGCAAGTTGTATTTGGTATCATTTTATTCAATGACGTCAGTATATCGCGACATCAGTGCTTTCTTGTCGTATCTATATTTTTAATAACAGTGAAAACAGTTCATAACGAAGAGTGAGCTTAAGAAGAAGTCACATTTTTACTGTTAAAAAAAATGGAGATATGACAAGAAAGCACTGGGGCCGCGATATGTTGATTATGAGATTATAATAATTCATTTTAACTCACCACTTGTCTGTAAGTTGTCATGGCAACAAAACAGTGTGCAAATAGGTAGAGGCATGGATCGCTGAGACATGGGTTTGGAACTATAGGGTTAATTAATTCTTTCAAATATTGTGTATTCATGAATATGGGAGTGATTTATATTGATTCTGTCAACATTAAATAATAATGTTTGCTGGGCTATACATACTCATAAATAGACCTGATATACAGATAGAAAGACACATGAACATAACTTTGTGTTTTGTGACGGATACACAATCTTTTACCTCCTGGCTACAATTTCATTTGCTTATCTCTCCACATTTCACAGGCTTTGGTTCAGTTCCAGTTGGACACAGCTGCTGAACTGACCAATCGTACCATCTCCAAGGTTATGATGGAACTCACCTCTGACATGAATGACAGGTATGTCAAAAAACCAGATTGTGTTACCGTTCAGCACCAGTTGTCATGTTGTAAAACGTCACTGGGAGGCTAAAAACAGTGTGTTCCAAACCACATATGTGCATACATCATTCTCCCTGTTTGTCTCTACTATCTATTGTTCTGTTGATTGTGAGTGGTTGTGGGTTGCCATTGATAGGTGCGTATTTCTTTTATTTCCTTCTGTTGTTGCTGTCTAATTTATCGTAAATGACCCAAATGACCGTGTGCCTCTGTTCATTCAATCAATTAAATTATTTAATTGATATACTTTGTTTTCTATTAAAGACAATGTTTTATGTTCTTGCAGTTCACTACAATGTGAGCGAGATCTGTCTGTGTTCTTATGGACTGAGAACCCCAGTGACATCATCATGGCAGACATTTGGCAGGCAGCATCTACAAAAACCCTCAGCGACTGCGGAGGCCTTGTTCTTAAGGCCAGGGCTTTCACACCAGCAGTACAAAAGTAATATTGTAGTCTCACATTTATGATTGCAGGTCATATATATTGCATAATTGCAGAGGCCTTTCCTGAGCAGCTTGTAATATGAGTTACGGCCCCCTGAGTTTTAGTCAATTTAGAAGTTACAACTTGACATTATGGCAGTCTGCAGTTCATTTTTCATCAGAATTGCATTATCCTTTGTAATTATATCCAAAATTCTTGTCCCTTGTTCTTTACATATCATTAGTACCTTATTCTGTTGTGTCATTGATGTTGTGAGAGGTTACATTCCCCTGCCATTTAGTTCGTGGCAGGCATGTGTTTTTTCAAAAGTCATACTGAGATTCATTGAATATACAAGTCGATGGTATAATATTTGTTTCACCAAAACTGCACCATATACAGCCAATATTACATGCTGTACCAAGTGACCAACTGTAGAAAAGTTTATTTTACAGGAGACAAAAATACATTTTTTGCTCAGTCCCTTGTAATTTTATTTTATTCGATTTATTGTAAATCAAAAGTTATGTTCAGAGCATTCCTTCTCTTCTTTTGGGAAGGCTACATCTTCATATGATAAAGTCTATCTTTAGATGTTGAAATATCTCAAACTTGACCCTTTCACTTCCAAATACATTTTTGTGACTTAACTAGCAATGTTATTCCTGAGCCATTTTTTCATTTGACCAGCCTGTGTCACAGTGTGGATGAAAAGCTGAAAGTCTTGCTGGAAGACACTGAGACTTATGTCTTGGGAGGAAACAATGAGGATGTGAAGGAACAAGGGGCTTTCAACAGATTTGCTGACACAGCAGATATTCTCAAATACATGCAGGGCTCCTGTGTCAAGTGTGTTCAAGAGTGAGTACAGTATATGAATTTATGTTTTGGTGATAGCTCAAGGGCTGCAGAATAGCCATGTAAATCCATGTGTTACTTCAAAGTTCTTAAGGTTTTAGTTTAATTTGTTTGCTCTTTTTTTGTTTTTCATTGATCATGATTATAGTTTTCTTCTTTCCAATCTTGTTGCGAAATTGGGATGTAGTTTTTCAGACCTTACATCCTCAGCCTTCCCCTTCTGAATGAACTGTGTGCTCTGAATATGAATTTACTTTGCATTCTGAACAAATTTCACATTTTTAATAAGATTCTTTTAATCGTTTTTCCGTTTTACAGAATTCTCGACTACCTCACAGAGCAGCTGAGACTGTGGGAGAAATCACTGGCTGACATCCCTGATCCCCTCACCAATGCCATCACTGAAAATAAGTAAGTAATTATGTTAGTGAGTAGGATACTGTTTCGTCAGTTAGAATGTCCTCATATTTCTTTTGTTAGCTGAATTTGTGAAAAAAACGTCTTATTTATTCATGAGTTCTTTTGTATGGAAAAGTCTATGCTTTTTAAGAGACATTTCTCCGAACAGGCAGAAATATTTTTACCTCCTGTATTAGCAGGAAAAAATTTTGCTTATTGGAAACTTTTTGTTTCTTTTAGTTTTTTGGAGTAGTTTTCTTAGTTTTTTTCATTGGTATGATATGAAGGTTTTTGTTTGTTTTTCTTTTCTCAGCCATGAATCAAAATGTAGCGTAGAGGAAATTCTTGTTTCAAATAGAGGGATAAAAATAATGTTGAGATGTTGTTTACAAAGTGAATTATCTGAAAGTCCAGTGTCAATAAATTCTATTCTGTTTTTAAGAGATGTCAAGTGATTTGAATTTTAACTCCTTATATGAATAATTATGAAACAAATTAAAATAAGACAAGAAATTTAGGTCTTTATATTGATGAGTTTGAGCATTGGTTGTTTTATTTCACCCATCACCCCCTTTCAGAGTTCTACTGACTGGGCGAATGTGCTCTGCCATGAGTGAAATCACCCCACACCTACAGCGCTGCATACTGGCTCTCCCTGACTGGGACAAGCAAGCCTCCTTTAAGTGTGTAACCTTGATAATATCAGTGTTGTGATAGCTCTTACCAACTTATAAAAACGGAGTGAAGGTTGAAAAAGACACACGCACACACACACATACACACTCCTCACACACAAACACACACGTACACACACACACACACACACACACACACACACACACACACACACACACACACACACTCCTCACACACAAACACACACACACAAACACACACACACAAACACACACACACAAACACACACACATGCACACTGTGAGGGGAAATTGTTTTTATGTTTCAATGAACAGTTTTGTATTTAAAAAGTACTCAGTAGGTGTAGCTCTGTTTGAACCTATTTTTGTGCTATCAGTCTGTATTTTCTGTCTGTCACAGCCCCTTTATGTCCTCAATACTTAACTAGATTATTGTGTAGTTTTGCTCCTGTCCAAGTAAGACAACAATCTTATTTATCAGTACTTTTTGTGTGGAATAGGATTACATCCTAATGGTTAAATATTTAGAAAATTTTTTTGAGATGATTAATAGCCCTAGTTCAGGTAATAAAGCTTTAGTGTCCAAAAGAAAACAATCTGTCCTGTTACCCAGTGACTGACTTTTGATTTGCTTTAACGCTATATATACCACATTGAAATACTTTGATAGATTTTAAGTGCCTTGTCTCATTTGTTATACAAAATAAGGAAATTTGTTTATTGCTGATCTGAAATTTTGCAAGGACAATTTTTGTTGTCACTGGATGGAATGATTTATCAAATTTTAATTAGTTTGCTCATGTTTGCTAACAAAAAATATGAATTAATCTTTTTGGGTTTCAAACTTTACTAACATTGCTCTTTGTCCGTAACTGATAAAGTGATGTGATATTTTGCAAATTTGTTAAATGTGAAATTGTTTAATTTGTTCTTTCAGTTTGACCAAAAAGCGCACACAAAAGCCATCAGACTTACCAGAGTGGCAAGCTGTCCACTCAAAGCTTGTACAGTGTCAAATGTTGGCCTACAGGTATGGCTTCTAATGAATTAACTCCTGAAAACTTTTCATCCTCATGAATAGGGTTATTTTATTATCCAAAAAACAAAAGTTTTAAAGTTACAGATCAGCTAAGTTATCATTATCTATGTTGTCAAGTTCTTTTCTGTATTTAATTTATTGTGATCGAGGATGTGAAGGGAGTTTGACGTTGTGTTGAATTTTGGGACTGAGGTTTTGTGTTCAGCAGTCAAAGTAAACTTGAAATTAAATGAGTTGAGATGTACTTGTCACAACCAAGGGCTTGGTTTTTCTAATGGTCATGCACACTTTACAACATACTCTTTTGGTATTAATAGGGCAAATTTTTGTGATTCTGATAATTATCATTATAATGTAAGTTCCATGCAGTAGGCTGCAATTGAGATTCAAGATGTTTATGACTTTCACAAAAGTTAACGTTACGTTTCTAAGCCAAAAACAACTGAATAAGGTTTAGTCTTGAAAAGGATGATATAACACCATTTCTCTTGTCCAGGATATGGATCAACTATACTGCAAAGAAGCTCATGACAGCTACCACAGACTACATCAGCAGCACAAGCCCAGATGTGATACTCTCAACGGCGACAGTAACTATCTGTTTTTATTTTGTACCGTTTTGTGAATTTAAAAACTCATACCAGAGTACCCTCAACTGAGTTTATCTTCATCATCATCATCATCATCGTCATCATAATCATCATTATCATCATTATCACCATTATCATCATCATCACCATCATGCGGGTGGTTGAAGGGTGCCATTAGTTGGTTTTATTTTCTTTCCGTCTATATATCTATCTCTTCACTCTTTCCGTGCAACAATTATTCTGTGTATGTGCATCTCTTTGCTCATACTCGAAACTCGTCATTGTCATTATTGTGGTCATTGTCATCCTCTTTGTCGTTCTAAACCTCCTCATCAATATTATCATTCCACCAAGGTGCACAAGAACAGAATCAAGATTCTTCTAACCGATACAAACTCATGAAACCCTTTTTGATTTTGTTTTTCTGGATTTCTGTCTCTAGTGCTCATCAACACAAGTGCCACTGGACAACTGTTGCATAACTGTTCTTGTTGATGTTTTCGCAAACTTTCTGTTGGCACACTTGCTGTTTCATTGTTTAAACAAATCTGAAGCATTTCTATCGTCATAAGTTTTTGGTTGATAAAGTTCATTTTTAATACCCTTTGTCTTTTGATGAAGGGATTTAGATCATTTTATAAAAACTGATGTAGGGTTTTTTAATTTTTATGTTATGAAAAGAAAAACAATAGTGTACAACCCTGATGGAAAATGAGAAAAATAATAGTGGAACAGGTCCTGTAGTTATGTTTTGAGCTTTTTTAAAAGATCAAATTTGAAACTGTATCACTGCCATGATAATGAGAATCTGACATTGTTCTGCTATTTCTTTGTAATTGCAGAGGTGGGATGAAGTTGAGATTCTTGAAGAGACAGAGGAAGGAAAAAAACTCTCGTCTAAAATCTATGTTCCAATGCAGGTGAGCTGATTCAGTGAAATTATTGATGTGTTAAGCATTATATAGAATACTCAGCATGCTTCTGATTAGAGACTATGTCCAGTGTTACAGAAATATTTATCAGAAACTGTCTCAGGACTTGAGATTCAGAATAATGTACTTTATTGCCAAGATGTGCTGTGTTTCTTTTGGATACTCATCAGTACTTTTTTGGTTATCTTTTTTGTCCATTTCATATTTTTCTTTCTGTTTTATTTCTTGTGTGGCTCTGTCGGTCATCCCAAATGGTGATGCCTCTAATCAATTTTTTCTTGTCACATATAACTTTTCATACGCTCTGCAGTGAACCTGAAACGTCTTCTTATTCAAAATATGATATCACTGTCCGCAGAAAGCACGGTTGTCTTACTTTTTATTAGAGAAACTAAATTTTTAAAGTTTTTCCAGCTTCATGAATACCTTTTCTGCTTTTGTGTCTCCTTTTTATTTAACTCATGCTCATGGGTCTTGTCCTTAGTGCATTTAAAATTTTAATGCGTCCTTGTATTCTTAGTCATTCATATTCAATTACTGTGGTCATTTTGTGCAGAATGCTTCATGGCAAACTTTTTTGCTTCTATGAACAGGCATCATGGCAAATTCAGACTCTTCTACACAGACTCTGTGCTGACCTGAACAAGATTGGAGTGCAAGCTTTGCCGAGGTGAGTTACAGCCTATCTGTAATATATGACCCAACTTCATGGAAGAGGTGTGCCCCTTTTCTGAAGTATCTTACATTCATGACATATGGGATGTTTTGGACCTTTGTGTTTTGGACGGCAGTTTCATCAGGATGAACTTTCTGTCCCTTGTATAACCTAATAAAGTTTACAGCACCATGGATGTTTACTTACTTGCTGTTGGTTTTAAGGCATCAATTGTCCTCACCAGTATAAAGCAACAGCACATCGCCATTTTGAGTTTCCAGCCCTACATGATCTCTGAAAAGATCTACAGTCGAACTTGTGTAAGATGGAATCGCAAGGGAGCCAGAAAAAAATTCCTTCTTAGACAAGGGAATTTAGGGGGAGTTGGAGGTTGGGGGTTCAAAGGCCCAGCCGGTGGGATCAAGGATCGCTTGTCCGATCGGCAAGTAGTGGTCAAAACTTCACTCCTTTCAGCTGCTATCCTCTCTGATAATGACATGTGTGTGTCTTACTTATCCAATTACCACCAGTGCTTGCTTTTCATAGGACCACTGTTTTACCTATTAAAACAGGAACGTTTGAACATCTCCTTTGCTTCCACCCTTTGCCCCACCCACCAGTGCCACCCCTCACTGTAATAACGATTCGTTGAACTCTTTTCTCGGCTGGCATTGGTCAATCTAATTTCACACCTCTGCTTCTGGCAACCCTAGAAAGTTTCCGTAGTGGCTCACAACTCAAGCAGTGTCACGGGCAGTCGTGTGATTTCACACCCACACTACACTGACCATCTGCATCGCTCAGGGCTCACATGATGGGGTAACATCTACCCCCAAATTGCACCCCTACTCCCTTTCCTCGCCCAGCGGCATGGCCATAGCGTTAAGTTTAGAGCCGTCGGAACTTAACTTCGAGTTTTGTTTCAAATCAGGGTTGAGCGGGCAAAGCATTTTCCGTCTTAGACAGGTGAAACCCTTGGAAGGGAGCGGATTTTTCTTTCAGTTTCCGCGTTGGACAGGTTTCTGTTTTATACAGGTAATTAAAGAGGAATATATCAAGGGGGGAGCGGGGAGATTCTGTTCAGACAGGTTTCCGTTTTACACAGGTTTCCCTTAAGGCAGGTTCGACTGTATTGCCTCCAACACCAATATAGAAAATACTCTGTTTTCAAAACCTGAGCAATTTGGAAAGCCATTCTTGTTAAATATCATTACATCAAGTCGAAGAGCAAGACCTCAAATAACTGCTAGATTGGAAGAGTAAATGTAAGGGCATCGATAAGAAGTCATACTTCTTCACTATTTCTTAGTTATGTCTGTCCAATTGGCTCGTTTTCCTCCTGCAAAAATTGTTATTGTGTCAGTGTACTTTTCATAATCCCAAATTTATCGACATTGTTAATTATTCTACTGTAGGATCCTTATGCATGTATTTTTTTGATAATTTGTATTAGAATTGGGAATTTTTTTTACGTTCAAGCCTAAAAAGAAACCTATCACTTTTCTTTTTTGAAAGCTTTCTCAATGCAATCTGTTATTTTGTTCATTTTTAATGTTAGCTTAGTGTTTATCAACCTTTTTTATAGCCAGTGCCAACTTTTGCCACCTTTAAGAGGCTTACACTTATACCACCCACCTACATGTACCAAGGGAATCATTAAATACTACCTGTCACTACCCGGGTGAGCCGCACCGCCCACTAAAATGACCTGGTTTTTGTAATGTCTGCCCTTCTTCTGTCTCCAGGTCTGTGATAACAGATTTGCTGGTTGTGGTGACAGATGATCTGCTGACTTCCTATGAACAACTTTTGTCCTCGAGGGGTAAGAAGAACGGGCCCCACCCACTGAGCCAGCATGAAGTGTTGCAGGAAATGTTCAACTTCAAATTCATTCAGCTGATCATTCCTCGAAAAGGAGATGAAGAAGTGAGTTTGTTGTATGAGAGAAATTAAGTCTCTTACCAGTGTAAAATTAAATGTGCATTTCTATGGATTTATAATGTGTTTCGAAGGAATGGTATTAATTGCTGATTGAGATGAAAGTGGAGGCTGCCAAATCTGTCTTTGTCATCCTGTGTAGAGGGATGGATTAAAGCCATATCCTGCTTATATGGCAATACTATTGTTGCTGTCTTGTACCTTATCACCTCTGTACTGCAATCATGTTACCAATGATTGAAATGTCAGGGCTCAAGTTTTCTATTATGAGATATCTGTTCAAGCTAGAGGGGGGGGGGGAGTCTTAAATGGACATAAGAGGTGCCGAGCCACAAAAAAAAAATTAGAAAATATTGTCAAACTGGAGGCAAAATGCTGGTATCTTCGATTTCATTATTTTGACGAGCACTTGATTTCATCAGGATGCCTCACATATATATCTGTAAAGCTTCATGGTACAAGATTGTTTTTGTGACAGAAGGTTCTCAGAGAGTGAAATTTGTGGGTTATCAAGATGTTTAGATTCTTTGTGTTAATGCACATGTTGCTGTGCTTTATCATTTTATACCTTGCTATTGTTTGTTTGCAGATCCACAAAAAGTACGAACACCGCTGTCAGGCTGTTGTAGCGGGTCTGGAGGAATTAGTTGACCCATTTGATCTGGATGTCTTCTCTCCATATATGCAAGCAAACCTTCTGAAGCAAGCTCAGAGATGTTCTGTAAGTTCTTTTCCCCATTCTATGCTCTTCCTTTTTCTGCATTCAGGATAGTTGACTGTCGCTTCTTTAACACATAGTCCCATTTATTTTTATTGTTTCGCTAACAGCCTCATATCTTTTTTTCCTCTCTTAAAAAGGCTTTTCAGTTATTTGTTTCTTGTATACCATACTTGCTTGAATTCTAATGGTAATAATAGTGATTTTACTTTTTACCTCATATGTCCAACTGTTTCTACCACTGAGTTGATATGGAATACATTGGCGAAGATTTCATTTTCGATGGTGCCTTTATTTTAAGTAAATCTTGAGGAAGAAAATTACACCTTTGTTTAGTACCTTTGAACCTCTAGATAACATGTATCATTATGCTTTTTAATGAGATTTCATTATTGAAACATACTATTTTGAATGTCCCATATAGCTGGTTGGGACGATTTGACCAAAATTCTGTTTTTTAAACTTTTATAGACGTTAAAACATGACTTGAACAACCATATAATTTAATATTTTACCGTTTTAATCTAAAGTTTCTATGGTTTTTGTCCTAATAAGTCTAATATACTGAACTTATGACAATATGACTTTTCTGCTCTTTGTATGAAGTTCACATGTTTAGTCCTCTAATATTTTCTACCAATGCCTAGTCTTATTTTTGTATCCATCAGTATTGTTTTAAGCCAGGGTGTTGAAAATCAAAGTTATAGATAGGTTTTGACCGGTCTGGGAACAAAAACACTGAACAATATGGTGTAGATAATGCTATAAAATAATATTGTAAGTGGAACCTCTATATTTCAAAGCTGATTTTTCAAAAAGACCGAACAATGTGGAGGAGGGGGGGGGGGGGGGGGGAATCTTAAATACTTCCCCAACTGTAAATATGGATGTTTATGATGTATTGAACTCGAGTTTTACATTGTTGTTGTGATTTGTTATCACCATTGTTATGTGCTGACTTGTCATTTTCCATATAGGTGATATTCGGAGCCCTGGCGAGCCTGGACAAGCACGGGGGTGTTCTGGGGTCGACGACCTCTCGTCCCGTGCTCAGCAGCCAGGAACAGCACAACATCCTTCCCTTGTCGTCCTGCCCACAGCGGTTCCCTCTCCTGCCGCTCAGTTCCAAGCAGGCCAGCCGGTCAGCTCTGACCACTCAGCCTATGACTGCCCAAGCCATAAACAGAGTGAGTGCTGCATACAGTAAAGGTGCCTCTGAGGGCTAGAAGTGCTTTCTTCCTTTGCTTCTAGATATTATGTTTACTTGGGCTTGTGCCCTTTGATTGTTGACATTGTGCTTAATTAAAAGAGTTCTCAAGAGATGCTACCATAACTGCTATTGCAGATAATCTAGAAAGGTGGTCCTTATTGTGCTGTCTTGTCTGTCTGACTGTTTGTCTGTCTGTCCCTTTGTCCCTCTATCCCTGCAGACACACACAAAGCTACTGTGGGGAAGTTAGACACACACAAAGCTGCTGTGGGGAAGTTAAACAATGAATTTGGCTGAAATGTAAAAGTTGTGGTAGGAAATTTGAATTAGGTCTGAATTCCTTTCTCGCCTTTTACTCAGAGTTGTGCCAAAATGCAACTTGCCTTTTATTTTTTTGGTGGTTCAATGTCTATCTGTCTATCTTTTCGTAAAACCAAAACAAAAATTTGCTGACAGTTACAAAAGAAACATGCTTGACAAGTTATGTCATTACTAAATGATAAATAGATGTGCCATTTTGCTAAAGCAGTGATGATACAATATGCTCATCACAGCTGTTCCCAATGTAGAATGCAGCAGTGTGAATGACGTTAGATTGAATTATTTTCTGTATACTTATCTATGAAAAATGATTTATGAAAATGTTGAATTCTCAGAATAGTTATTTCAGTTCTGCCCCTTTGAATGTGATACCTGAACTTGAGCTATGTCTGGAAGAGAATTTTGTTAACACATCTTTGGTCAGCTTTGGTCAGCTCTGTCATTTTGAAGCCTCTGTGGTATTTCTTCCTGTCATTTTTTGTATTACTCCAGCACTCTTGTAGCACATTTGTATCAATGCTCTTCCTCTATGACCCAGTCAATCAACAATCATTCACATGAGAGGGAAAACAAATTGTTGAATTCCATTTTTGTATATCCATTAGGTAAAGGGTATTTGCTTTCTGTCAGCTCTGTCAATTTCCTCCACTGAACGATTAGTAAAAAGTATCTCCTATCTTATCTTTCACGACTGTTCACCTCAGCTTGTTTCCTTATAACCGAAGCTTGTCAGCAGTGTCCATCCTGTGAAAACTGCCATCCACCATATACACTGCATGCTCTCTTGAACAGATGGGTGGGGGCTACTCTGGTACGGTCTTCTCTTCCCACTTCATGACAGTATTGCTATTGTCCTTATCTTTTTTCCTTCTGAAATGTGGCTGTGGGTGGTTGGAGGGTGCAACTCTAGGTACTACATCTCAACTATCCTTCATGTATCTATCTATCCTTAAATGTGTCATGACGTGGTGGAATCAGGCACTCGTCAATTTTTAGGTAATTGGGTTTATTGGTATCATCTTAAAGCCTGTTCATTTGCCTTCCTTTTAGTGAAACAAATATCCTTCTATGTTGAATAGAAGTTGAAATATTTGCGATTGAAGGAGGTCACGGTTGCCTGGTTTCAGAGGTAAAAATTAGCGAGAGAATGGCTACCAAAGTTTGGTAACTTCCTTGCCGGAGAGTCCTTGGAAACTAAAAATTTACATTTTTGGTGCTCTTGATCAATGTTTTTGAGTGAAACCTACAAATAATGTGTTTTTAAATGGACGTAAAAGGTGTTGAGCCAAAAAAAAGAAAATTAGAAAAAAATTTGCCCATCTGCCTAAAATATACAGATTTCTTCGATTTCATTATGTAGACGAGCGCCTAATTTCACCACGGTGCCTCACATATATATTACTTTTTTCCAACACTAATTGTCTGTTATTGATGTACATGCTTTTACTCAAAACTCAAACTCTGAAATGTGACTGTTATTGTAAGGACTCGCCCTGAACCGTAGCTGAGCAAGAACATTTTTCTGACTTTTATCAAAGAAACAAAAGTCGGACAAGTAACAAACAGACAAACAAACAAGGATGCAGTGCCTATTATACTTTTGTGTCTTCTTTCTCTCAGGCCCCAGAGGTCGGAGGTCAGAGTCTAACCTCAGCTGTGGAGGCCACTCTGCCGATGACTTCATCACAAGCCGACCTGAGCAGTTCCTTCTATGATAAGATGGAGAAGTTGGGCAGCATGGGCTCCAGGATCTTCTCCAACATCAGCGGGAAATCCTGATCCGTCTCTGCTCCAAATGTTTGGTGAGTTTTGCCAAAGATAGTAAACACGTGTGTTTGGAATGATTGTGAATTGTGGAGAATTAGGGCACTTTTTTCTAGAATTTATTTTCTTATGAGTTTTCTGGAATTGTCGAAAGTTGTAGACTTTTCTGTTGGACTTTTGGTAATTTATGTTCCCTTTATTTCATTGTTGTAATGATGTGACTTGTGAAAGTGGAGGCAGGCAAAAGAAATGAGATTAGAAAAGTATTTTCTTTTTATGTCCTTCCTTACCTTACTGTACCTTACCTAACATTTACTTACCTGACTGTAGCAGACTCAGATCTTATCTTGTTTTGTCCATGTTAACTTGTGTCCTATGAAGTCTGGGGAATTTTTCTGTCCAGGAAGTCCCTTTTGGAGCTCCTACTGTTGAAAGTACTCTCACGTCCTCTGTTTATGGTTATGCTTCCTTATACTAAAGAAAGAAAAGTGAGTAAGAAAATAATCGTATGCTGCCCCTCAGAAAAAGCTACTGACTGAAGTGTCTTTAGGCCATTCCCAAAGGGGGGACTTTAACATGTTCTTATGCACAGTAGGATTGTAAATGGGCTGATTCATCCATATCATACTCATAACTGTTCCTGAACTGCAACAAGGAACTGCTGCTTTTTCTTTCTTAATTCTTACTATCATCATTTTTCCTCTACTTCTTTTGTATGGTTGTCACACTCTTGTGACCCGCTATTTCCGGCTTTGTACTGTTGAAGCTAGAGAGGTAAGCAGAGTAAGCCTGATTCCCTGTAAGGACTTCTCTGTTGACATCCATCCATTGGTGCTGATTTGACCTTATGCCTTATGCAGTTGCGAGCACCGTAAAATGTCTATTAATCTAAAGCTAAGCAAATGTTTTGTCTCTTTAAATTAACAGCTCCTGGCAGTATTGTTAAGTTACTACTGAAGTTTTCCTTTTGTGCTTGGCCACGGAATGAGGGATTGTGTGAAAAAAAAAAATTTTTGTTTTTGTTTTTAAGATTTTTTAATTTACACTTTTTTGTTTTGTTTTGTGTCTTTTCCAGTAACTTATATTGGTGGTTCTCAACTGGTGGTCCATGGACCTTTTGTGGTCCGCGATGTCTTGTTTTGGTGGAATGCAAGACATTTTCTGTATCTGGCGGTAACCTGTATAAAGTGGTTCATAATATGATATAATTATTATATTTTAAGATTTATTAGAAATGCAGTTTGACACATGGTATCAAATAAATGTTGGTTAAAAAATATATATGAAGCCTCAGTGTTTTTGTGTTTGCTTTTTTACCTTTTAGATCTACTCAGAAATAAAATGGTTCAGTACAGTTCAGTACACTAGTACAGATATTTGAAAAAATGGAATTTGATTGAGGTCCTTCGCTTCTTACACAAGTTGAGAACCACTGATGTGGTTGAAAGTGCTTTGAATCTGAAATTGCATTGAAACTGGGAGGGGGGTGATTTAGTAGTCTCAAGACAAAATATTTCCCTCTCATGCGGAAGTGTCTGATTTGATTTTGTGTCAGCCAGGTATGGTTGACTGATAAGGTTGTGCTTTTCTGAAATTTACTACCCCCATACTGTCAAATACCATCCTGTGTTACACAAAGAGTTAAACCTGAACATTTTCATAGAGTTGATAGGATCTGAAAGTTCCTTTTTTCTCAAATGAGGAAGAAAAAATTGGCGATTTTGTGTCACTTGTCGGCATGCCTCTTATCTGCATGTCTCTAATCCTTTAAACACCTTGGTTTGTGTGAAAGTATAAAAAATAGCAATCCTACTGAACTGATCACACCAAAAATGTGCAAATTATTCCTTCTTCATCAAGCTGAAGATACTCTGATCTGTATGAAAAATTAAGAGGACCTTGGAAAATTGTATGTAATATCTTGAACGGCAAAGGACCCTCATTTAACCTGGCAAAATGAGTTGTTGTCAATGGAAAATCATTTGCCCGTTCTTAAGAACTGTAGGTTTCCATCTGTGGGCCTACCTGTTTGGTACTTTTAGCAAGAATAGCAAGTTTCTTATATCTTAAATTGCCGTAGATTTTGGAATACAGGAAGAGGAGAAGCAGGAAAAAGAAGAAGAAGAGCAGGAGGATGAAGCTTCAGAAGGGTGAAAGGAAGAGGAAAAGGAGGGTGAGGGGAAGAAGAACAAGAACAAGAACACTAAAAAGACATGGCACTTTAGTGGCCTGGCTGGCTTGTGGCACTGGCTTTTGTGCTCAATGCTTTCCCTGGTGTTTGTAGACAAGAAGAGTTAAGCCCTTTGTATTGCTTGTAAAAAGACATGCAGGTTCCTTCTCATGTGAGAAAGGTGTTTGATATATCTTTCTGGTGGGACATAGTTTCCTATACTGCACACACAGCCCTGACAGGCTGTGGCCAAAGTAGCCTGCTGCCAGAAAAGCCTTCATTTTGTCATTGTGACGTCCTGATACCGGGAGTCTAAAAGACAAGGACCCATTTAAGGGGCATCTTTGGGCCAATTTCAATACAAAATTTTTTTACAAGTAAAATTCAACAAAAGGGACGTCAAATTTAACAATACAAAACAAATCATTTCTCAAGACTTGTTTGAGAGAGGTAGCAAGTTTTACAAATCTCAACCAAAATTGAGTGAAAGGCAAAACTTTGCTTCTAAAAAAAAATCAATCATAATGTGTATATTTTTTGCATTGAAGAACATTTATACAGAACTGATATTGCCTAGTAAATTCATTTCACAAGACTTGTTTGAGAGAGGTAGCAAGTTTTACAAATCTCAACCAAAATTGAGTGAAAGGCAAAACTTTGCTTCTAAAAAAAAATCAATCATAATGTGTATATTTTTTGCATTGAAGAACATTTATACAGAACTGATATTGCCTAGTAAATTCATTTCACAAGACTTGTTTGAGAGAGGTAGCAAGTTTTAAAAATCTCAACCAAAATTGAGTGAAAGGCAAAACTTTGCTTCTAAAAAAAAATCAATCATAATGTGTATATTTTTTGCATTGAAGAACATTTATACAGAACTGATATTGCCTAGTAAATTCATTTCACAAGACTTGTTTGAGAGAGGTAGCAAGTTTTAAAAATCTCAACCAAAATTGAGTGAAAGGCAAAACTTTGCTTCTAAAAAAAAATCAATCATAATGTGTATATTTTTTGCATTGAAGAACATTTATACAGAACTGATATTGCCTAGTAAATTCATTTCACAAGACTTGTTTGAGAGAGGTATCAAGTTTTAAAAATCTCAACCAAAATTGAGTGAAAGGCAAAACTTTGCTTCTAAAAAAAAATCAATCATAATGTGTATATTTTTTGCATTGAAGAACATTTATACAGAACTGATATTGCCTAGTAAATTCATTTCACAAGACTTGTTTGAGAGAGGTATCAAGTTTTAAAAATCTCAACCAAAATTGAGTGAAAGGCAAAACTTTGCTTCTAAAAAAAAATCAATCATAATGTGTATATTTTTTGCATTGAAGAACATTTATACAGAACTGATATTGCCTAGTAAATTCAGGGAAGCATTCATTTCACAAGACTTGTTTGAGAGAGGTATCAAGTTTTAAAAATCTCAACCAAAATTGAGTGAAAGGCAAAACTTTGCTTCTAAAAAAAGAATCAATCATAATGTGTATATTTTTTGCATTGAAGAACATTTATACAGAACTGATATTGCCTAGTAAATTCAGGGAAGCTGGTGGCTATTTAAATTCTGTGCTCCAGGTGTTGATCATTTTCTCCAGACAAGCTTGAATATGTTGCTGGAAATTCTGAATAAACCTGTGACATATTTCTGGGTCAATTTTTTGGACTGCCTGTTCATCATTGAGTTTCTGCAATTATTTTTGGGATGTTTCCGGATACTCTTGTTTGTCAAAAGACCCGAAAGGAAATGATTAAGGCGATTCAAGTAAGGGGAACCCGATGATTATTCATTTATAAGTTTTTGGTCTAAACTGCGTTCCCCAAATCTTACTTGCCACCATGTAAGAGCCTCTCTTGATGAGTGGGGTGTGACCACACCTTGCTGGAACCAGGCTCCCCCAGCGTCTTCCAAACTTTCTCAGCACAGTAAGATATGTATTTATTGGTTTGTTTATGATTTGACTATGGTCTTTGAACCAGAACAGACCAATCACACCCCTGTAGCTGTGTGCCTAAAAATAAGTAACTTTTGTGTTTTACTCAATTTTGGTGGAAATTTGGATAACTAGATTTTTCTCAACATGCAGCTTGATTTTCTTCATACATTTATTAACAAATTTGACGCCCCCTTGGTTGAATTTTATTTTTTTTACGTTTTTTTTTAAATTGATGCAAAAATGACCAATTTATTGCCCTTTGAATGAGTCCTTTCTTTTTTTAAAGACACCCTATACTTTTGCAATTGGTAAATACGTAAACATGTGTGTCGACATAGATCTAGGACTTCTGTATGTACTCGTAGCTGACTACAGTAAAGCTTTTCACGTACTTCAAGATTTATTGAGCGAAGTACCGTATATACTTCTTTTTGGGTGGTTGGTTGGCACCAGTGGAAGATTCACCAAGCTGAGTTTATTTTTCTTTCGTCTTTTTATTATTCTTGCCTGTCCTCCTGTTTTCCCTAATACTGTTATGCAGGTCTGCTTCTCTTAATCTCAAGGAAACGAATAAAAATTGAAGAAGCTTTGATTTATGACTGCTGTGTTAAAAAAGAGCTAAATACTGATTCCTGAAAAGGTGGACAATCTCGCAGGTTTGCCTTTGTCTCAAAGACACAGACAAATGAAGAGACAGGCATACAAAGAAAAACAAAGAAAGAACATTCTAGTGTATCCATATATACGCTACGATGCGTCGAAAACGAAGCAGAAACATAATCCAAGCAAATGAAGAATGGCGTGTCCAATTAGAATTCAATACGCCAGGAAACTGAATTATGCTCATGGGAAAAGTTTTCCTTTTGAGCCATCTGGAAACACATGTATTCCATTTGTATTCATTGAAGACATTAATTAGCTCATCCGCTTCAGCTGGGTCTGGTGTTGATCAAAATGTATTACTCGTTTCGTGAAATGAGCTTGCTTTTCCTAGGCTTGTCTCTTGTGCAACTTGAGAAAGCTCGGGGACCGACACAGCCACAAAGACTGGCTGGTAGACAGACATTATTTCCAGAAAACAGGCGGGCGGAGACATGTCGATGGTTGGCAGGTCTGTCCTTGTATCTTGCTCTTCGTTGCCTTTTCGCATTCTTTTGCCTGTCTGTCTGTCTGTCTGTCTGTCTGTCTGTCTGCCTGTCTGCCTGTCTGTCTGTCTGTCTGTCTGTCTGTCTATAACGGAGGAGGTTTGGGGGAAGGGTGCCTTGGTATGTGTGTGAGTGTTTGAGTGAGTGTGTGTGTGCGCGCGCGCGTGTGAGTGCGCGCGCGCGTGTGAGTGTGTGTGTGTGTGTGTGTGTGTGTGTGTGTGTGTGTGTGTGTGTGTGAGCGACCGAAAATAGAGTAGGTGGAAGAAAGCTGGGGGTGGATGAGGGAATAATAGGTTTCTGTAGTGAATGTCTACACAAGAAGGCCATAAAACTAAAAAAACAAAAACAAAAACCCATAGAAAAAGAGGCAGTTTGCTAAATACAAGATCATAGCTGAATAAAATACGCTCTTCCAGGGAAAGATACATCAGCATTTTTTTCAGCATCTCTTCAAGTTTCTGCTCCTCCCTCTTTTACTCCT
>NW_004797311.1:471631-472490 GCF_000002075.1 Aplysia californica | reverse complement strand
AATGAATAATAATAGTTATAATAATGATAACAATAATGATGATGATAATACAATAACAACGAGAACAATAAATAGTATTCATTGCTGTGGCCGTTACTGTTCCGTATTTCGTGCTTTTCTGTGAAACTGTCATCAATTTTGAGGGTTCTCTCTCGCACCCATCTTCTTTGTTTTCAGTGCATCTTTTTCTGTCGTTATATATTTTTTTAATGAAAATTCCTCCCTCCTCCTCACATTCTGTGTGACAATATTTTTTTCTGTTTTTTTTGTGTTTTTTTTGTTTTTTGGGTAGTTTGCGGGAGCTCTGGTTTGGTTTGCTCCTTCTTTCCTATCAAACATCTATCGTCCTGATATCTCCTTCTTCTTTTTAGTGTTTGTTACTCTCTTGTAACTACTCTAATCTTCGGCACTTATATGATCTTATTGTGTTGCAAAGTGACGTAAAGTCTTTCTAAAACTAAACTTTTTTTTTTGGGGGTGGTTGTCATACCGTCTTCTCTTCTTTCCCTCTGCAGTTTCTGTCTGTCCGTCTGTCTCGATTTTCCTATGCACTGAATCGTGTCGATGTGCTTCTCTCTCAAACAAACAGACAAACAACAACAACAACAACAACAACAACAACAACAACAACAGCAATAACAAGCGAAAAAGCACATACACACAGTAACGATTACAAACGCCCTCTACATGTAAAACACCTACTTGCTGACAAACACACATTCATATAATATTATGCATAAAGACACCAGCGTGCAATCACTTACTAAAACTTGAAAAGTACCTTACTTTTATAAACAATCATTGTTGCTCGTGGAAATGCATGAAGCACACAGAGGTGTGTAACTCAAGTACACACACA
>NW_004797311.1:466855-469398 GCF_000002075.1 Aplysia californica | reverse complement strand
GCGTGTGTGTGTGTGTGTGTGTGTGTGTGTGTGTGTGTGTGTGTGTGTGTGTGTGTATGTGTGTGTGTGTGTGTGTTTTCTTGCAAAGTTTGCTCGTACAATTTCTCTCAAGAAAAAATTCTAAGAACGACTATGTTTTTGTGTGCCATTTCATTCATAGCCTTCGTTTTTAGTAGGGTTAAAAGAATTAATGCACTATAATTCAATTTATTCGCTTGAGGACCGGAAAGTTTCGATTTGGATTCGCCCATGCGTAGGAAACTGCAATAATGAAACAAATTGCAAACATTACTTGTCTGACGCTGCCCGTTCACTACCACCATCGGCCCCGCCGGCATCAGTTGGTGTAGTACATGTAGTACAGTAGGTTTAGGACTTGACTAACATATAAAATGTCGATGTTTAAGTTTAAATTTAAAGGACGGCTGGAGTTATTTTTGTTACTTCTTCCCGGTGTATTAGTTTCCACTCATCCTGTTCTTCCCCCGAACTGATAAACTGCTACTCGTATTTACTGAAAATTAGGTATATTCACGTATATTGAACCGGTTTCTGTGATGTGATGTGATGCTCTTTCCTTTTGAAGGCAGAACATGCGATTTCGATTCTCGGGTGGGGACGTTATTTTATTGTGTTCCACAGTCTGATTGCTCACTCAGCCTGGGATCGTGCCCGGATATGCAGAGTTGAACTGTATCCTGTATGAAATAACCCAGTGAGGATTCACATCACATTCCAGCATGATACCAGCTTAAACTAAAAATACAACCTTGAAGACTGGGTAAAAATCTTCTTGGCCTACTATGCTCTTCCGGGGTCCCCACTCGTGGGGTCATATATAATAATAGATTGCATTTGTACAGCGCAAATCCCCGCTCAACAGCCAGCTCTATGAGCTTCACAATCTATACTATTGTCCCAGCTGACCCGAGAGCATTCTGAAACAACCTCAACTTCCTGGGAAGCATACGGTGCTAGCAGCCATTTATAGGCGCTAAAACACTAACACTAACATACTGACAAGATCTTTCACTGTCTATGGCCGGGTACCCATTCTCACCTGGGTGAGGAAAATTCGTACAAAGTGCCTTTCCCAAGGACACAACGTCGGGCCCGCGGCTCGAACCCCCGGACACGCAACCTTAGGATTACGAGTCCGGTACCCTAACTACTAGGCCACCGACGCCACATGTGAGTTGCCGTGACGGCATACGCCCCCCCCCCTCCTTCCCTTTTGCGCAATCCTAACAGATTGACCCTGTCTAATAAGTGTAAGTTTAGCGTTGTGCGAGTGATATGTTAGCTTTAAAAGTCAACGCACGGTTATGATAAGATTAATTTTATAGAAAATGGTAGACTACACTGTAACTTTTTTGGGGGGCGACGATTCGCTTCCTCAACAGAGACTGTCCGAAATCCTACAAGTTAAAAGTAGGTTCGGGATTTTTTTTTAAAGGGTGGGTGGAGGAGGCTAATTTCACCTGCTACCGAAACTGGCACAAGAGACACCTGGGCTGCTATGTCTAGGTGTTCTTTTAGGTCGTTTTCACTGATCGCTCACCGGTGTGTTATATCCCACGGAGAGCTTTTCTCTAGAGTATTGTTCTCAGCGTTCTCGCTTAACAACGATTCTTTTCTCTTAACAAGAAAGAGCCGAATCTGTGATACGTTTTTCTTGTTTGTTACATGGAAGGCAACATGTACTAACGCCCAAACTACAGACATCAACATAAGTTAAGGACCACTTGCAAACACTCTGAGTGGTCTTCTTGGGTCGACCTGCCTGTGGGCGCTCTTGGACTGATCCTGTGGCTTGATGGCGCTGCCTCAAGCGGACAACGACAGAGTGTGACATTGCAAGCCTTCTAATAATTTCTCAGCCTCCAACTCCATCTTGCAGCCATGCCATAGCTATGGCAAGATCAAAGTCTCTCAGCTTTCGTCTTGGTGGCATGTTGATGCGATACTGGATTCTGAGCAAACAGCGGCTTAAATTACCAACAAAGTGAGCACAGTTCGAGACCCTACGTCCGCTTATGACGTGCACCAGAAATTTTAACTGAGGAATATCCGTGGTGTCGCGCACAAGTCGATAAAAAAACAGCAAATGTGGCTAAAATTCCCCGAGGATTTCCGTGCTGCGCGTGGTGGTTTTGCCCCTTTTGGAAGCTTTGCAGTACGCATTGGTAACCCATTAACACTATCAGAGCAAACAATTTTGAAACATTCCTTGCTGTCTTTTCCCCGGATTTTTAACTAATCAGGGCTGTCTGTCAAGGTGGTCCTTAAATTATGTTGAAGTCTGCATAATACCTCCAGGTTTGGACTGCCACGAAAACCGAACTGTGATTTAAAAAATTGTTTTTAAATGAAATGTTCTTTTAGTCAATTAACATTCAAAACAAAACTAAAACTGTTCTATCTTAGCTCCAATGGTGCCTTGCGATTATCATCATCATCATCATCATCATCATCATCATCATCATCATCATCATCATCATCATCATCATCATCATCATCATCATCATCATCATCATCGAAGA
>NW_004797311.1:464168-465828 GCF_000002075.1 Aplysia californica | reverse complement strand
TTCTGTGTGTGTGTGTGTGTGTGTGTGTGTGTGTGTGTGTGTGTGTGTGTGTGTGTGTGCATTTGTTACACATTTGTGGATGTGTGTATGTTTGTGTGTGTATGCGTGTTTGTGTGCGTGTGTGTACGCTTGTATGTTTATTCTACGTGTTTCTCCGTTCGATTGCAAACGGTAAACCGTGTTGGCAATTTAAAGTGACTGTACTGTACCGTGGTGACACTTACGTTTAATATTCAAAAGATAAAATCTCATTGGGAATTGTTAGTACTGTCTGGAGGTAGTCGTCTGCCGACCTCGGCAAAGTGATGGTCTGAGAGCTTGCGTGTCACCATGCGACGCAGCTTTCTTTCTGTATTGAGCAAGAGTAATAAAACAAGGCCGCTTGTTACAGGGTGTGCGTGTGATACGACTTTGTCGAAATCGAAAGGTTTGTTTGTTTGTTTGTTTGTTTTGGCTGTGTTGTGGAAATTCCAATTGTGCCTTCAGAAATGCAGGAATCTTTCTATCTCCACTTGTTGCGGGAACTGATTTCCACACCACACATCACTGACACAGATGCACCGTATACCGTGTTAAAGGCTCGAGACAGTATGACCAGCAGTTCTTTTGTCTTTTGGTTTAATTTGACACTTAGCAAATAAGGTGTCAAAACAGTTTAGCCGCCGAAGTGTGAATCTTTGAATCCCATTTTCTCAAAACAATGCGACAAGGAGCTATTACATGTAGAACCCTGCCGTCCCAAAGGCGCGCAATGACAGCTATAATTATAGTTTTCTTAGTTAATTCCGATATCGAATGCCATAGTTCTAAAAGGTCGAGACTTTCGATTTCGTCTGCGGCTCATTGCGTGAACACCCGACTCTCAAGATAATTTTGCCAAAGTAAGCTCTTTCAAGTCAATAATTGTTACCCATTACCTTATCATTCTCTATGGTACCATACAGTACCTCTGGCTCATCGTTCTAGGATAGAGGCCGTCACCGATAAAGGTCCTCTTCCTTACTATCATACTTTTGTTTATGTTTATTTAGTCTTGCTTTTCTCCACCACCAATTGACCGTTGGTGGCCTTGTGGTTAGGCTCTCGGACTCGCAACCGTAAGGTCGTGGGTTCGAATCCCGTCAGGGACCCGACGTTGTGTCCTTGGGAAAGGCAGTTTACACGAATTTTCCCCACTTCACCCAGGTGGGAAAGGGTACCCGGCTATAGACAGCGAAAGATCTTGTCAGCTTGTTAGTGTTTGAGCGCTTAATCAGCTGCTTGCACTGTATGCTTCCCGGGAGGCAGAGAATGTTTCGGAATGTTCTATGGTCTGCTGGGGTAATAATATAGTGTAAAAGTGCATAGAGCCTGCTGTTGAGCAGGGATATGCGTTATACAAATGCTATTTATTATTATTTATTGTTGTGGCATCGGTGTTTCTCTCCTTTCTTCATATTTCGCTATAGAGGCCTTAGTTAACTACCTTGGATCACTCATATGTAAAGGTTTGAGATTCAAACCTGATTTTTAAAAACTAGTTAGAAAAGAGGGGGGGGGGGCTGTCATCCTGCTTGAAGTATTGTGTGTGTGTGTGTGTGTGTGTGTGTGTGTGTGTGTGTGTGTGTGTGTGTGTGTGTGTGTGTGTGTGTGTGTGTGTGTGTCCATGTATGTGTGTGTG
>NW_004797311.1:461869-463092 GCF_000002075.1 Aplysia californica | reverse complement strand
CACCCTCCCCTCCCTTCATTATATTCCCCTATCATCCCTCATCCTCTTTCCCCTTCTACCATCCTCCTCATCTTCTCTCCTCTCTCCCTGCTTCTCTCTCCTCTCCACTCTCTCCCTCTCTCTATCTCTCCCCCACCCTCTCTCTCTCCATCTCTCTCTCTCTCTCTCTCTCTCTCTCTCTCTCTGTGTGTGTGTGTGTGTGTGTGTGTGTGTGTGTGTGTGTGTGTGTGTGTGTGTGTGTCTGTCTGGGCAGTTTACCCTTGCACTCTGTTGGTATTTTGCATAGTCAGTGAGGATTCCCCGTCGCTCCAGAGACCCCACCTCCCTTTTTTCCCAAAGCCTCTTTTTTCCTTCCTTGAGAATTTGAGATAAATCAATGTCCCACCCTACTCCTCTCATTTCAAGTTTATACCAAGGGAAATACCACAAACCCTGCTCGTTTCTAAAGAGCCCGAGTCCTTGGTGAGAAGAGATCCCCATCTTCCTACCCGTTTTGCCAACGGGATTTCAAGTCTAAACTGAAAAAAAATATTAAAATACACACACTACAGAGCGCTTAACAGCATGAATAGTAGAGAAACGTGTTCAGCATCTGTTATTGTGTTGTATATGGTTAAAAGAGTTTTGTTACGAAATCCCCGATCGTCTGATCCAAGTGGGTGGGGAGCTTTTTAATTAATCTTCTCTTCAAAAGCCATTGTTTGGGATTCGAACCAGGGTTATCCTCCTCGTTGTCGAGAATATCAACAGAGAAAACGGTGCGCTTGTGGAGGCAGTTTGTCTACATATTTTTTCAAAACCCTGCAGATAATTTAAAAAAAGAAGCCCGAAACAAAACAACAACAACAACAACAACAACAACAACAACAACAACAACAGCAACAACAACAACAACAACAACAACAACAACAACAACAAATGGAGCGCTAGTGGAGACAGTTTGGTTACATTTATTTAGTAATGCAGTGTAAGCATAGATCAACAGCAACAACAACTAAGGTTGTGGTTGTGGAGGCAGTTTGTCAACATTTTGGTAATGCTGTTTAAACCGTGCAGATGATATCGAAAAC
The DNA here is from genome assembly GCF_000002075.1 of Aplysia californica. Classification (NCBI taxonomy): domain Eukaryota; kingdom Metazoa; phylum Mollusca; class Gastropoda; order Aplysiida; family Aplysiidae; genus Aplysia; species Aplysia californica. The sequence continues at coordinate 462,022 of NW_004797311.1, read as the reverse complement.
AACAACTACAGAAAACAACAACAATAACAACAACAACAACATCTAAAGTTGCCCTTGCGGAGGCAGTTTGTCAATATTTTGGTAGTGCTGTTTAAATCCTGCAGATAATATCTAAAAAAAAAAACAACAACAACAAAACAACCTCCCCCCCCC
>NW_004797311.1:457939-459505 GCF_000002075.1 Aplysia californica | reverse complement strand
AGAGAGAGAGAGAGAGAGAGAGAGAGAGAGAGAGAGAGAGAGAGAGAGAGAGATCGTGGGGAATGATAGAGGTTTGAGTTTAACTGCTTGCATAGTATATAACCATGCTGAACTTTGCTTTGGTCATTTCACGGATATACCTGGTATGTGGCCAGATCGAGAGTCCCTTACGCGACGTCTTAAGAATAAAGTGGTGTTTTTGACTTCAACAGATTTGTTCTTGTCTTCAATTATGCTGTTTTTGTATAGTGTTCATATGCTTTTTTAGCCTTCAAAAATGTTTAAATTTTTCTTCTTATCGGCCATTTATGGTATTTGCATTGTAGATCTAGTTCTCTTTTGTTTAAAAAGTAAATATTGAAGTATCGGTGGTAAATACTTTGCAATGTTTAAAAAATGTATTGTTAGAATGGTTTTTCCTCTCCAGTTGTGTTTGTCAAGCCGTATATGAAACAGATGAAAAATCAGAAGAAATATTGTTCTAGTTTTGGCGTGGTTCTCATATCCTGAAACATCTGAACACACAGAAGACCGGCTCGCCTGATGTTCTTTTGAGCACCTGTCTTATTCCGCGCGGCCGGTAATGAACGCTCGGGCGGAGGCGCCGTCTCGGTTTCTGGCCTGCTAATCTGCATAAAGCTCACAAGATTGCTACTGCTTGGAGAGGAACGGTCTGGGAGAGGCAGAAATGAGAGAGACTTGTTCCTTTACAAGATTAGTTAGTTCCCCATTTTCGGTTCTTTCAGCCTCTCCGTTTATTATTGGTCTTCGGTTCTATCTGGTTGTCTGCAAGCATGTGTGTCTGTCAGTGTGTCTGTGTTGTATGCCAGTGTGTTTGTATGAATCATGGCTGGAAACACGCTACTAAAAATGTGTGCGCCACGGATATTGAAAATATTTAGCTTTGTTTCAAAATTCAGGTTGTGGGGCAATCCACACCTTTTCATAGAGATGGATTAGAATGTGAAAAACAAGTAAATCTAATAAAACTGAGTTAACTATGTCAATAAAATAGACAAAGAAACACTTTGAAAACACAAACATAAAGCACATAACCCTTATTAGTGTTAAATGTCAAACAGATTTCGGGTTGTGGAATTGCCGCGGGTATGGAGTTTGCCCATTACACATTTTAAACCTTAAGGGATGCACCTCGGATCAGTGACACAAGACACCAAAACGAAATGCATGTAGAAAACGTACATAATAATATTTAGTGGTGAGTAGCCTCTTATGGTTGGAGAAAGCTACTGCAAAGGGAGTGGTTGGTAGTAGGACTTGGACATTACAAAATAAGTGAATTACTCCAGGTATTTCGAATAATCCTTTCTTTACTCGGGTTATTGGTCTACTGCCTGTCTTGCGTATGTGCGTCTGTGCGTACTTGAAACACGTTGCCTTCAGTCAATAGCAGTAGGAGAAAACATCTGCAAGAGTCGAGGGACAGACATGATACTTTTTCTCTCTGAAGATTTTTGTGGCACCACTTTCAGAGCTTTTTGTCACTGGCTTATGACATGAGTTTGTATGATTTCCCTCCCCACCGCCCACTCCCCACCCACCCCA
>NW_004797311.1:452876-455232 GCF_000002075.1 Aplysia californica | reverse complement strand
TGTGTTGAACGTGCGTGAATGCTCGTCACAAATATCTAAGTACATTGTTTTTTATTTGATACAGAGAGAAGAAGGAGAACATTCTATGTCAACGTAAGCTTATTAGGTTATATTTTTAGTTACACGATATCTATTTCCGCCTGTCCGTGATTCGTATCTTAATGTAATAATAGGACTGACTATTGTGCGATATTTTCCAGTCTTATCAGCATTATGTCACCAGATTTGTTCACAATATTTCTAAATATGTGTACCCTCAAGCAAAGAATCTATACCACAAGATGGTTTACTCCGCTTAAACGTTTTAAAGAGCGTCCAATCCGCACAAATTTTCAGGTGGTGCTACTATCTCTACTTTGGAGCTTCTGTCAGTTCTCAAGAAGAAATGTAGCCCTTCTTTTACTATTATAGCTTGAAAAACAATTTTATTGCTGTAATTTCGTACCGTGGTCAGCTGTTCGCTCAGCTAAGTTCTCATCAATTACGGCATTATGGCCTCTCAAGTCGTCCAATTAAAGTTAATTAAACGTTGGAAACGATCGTCCTCCCCCTCCTTCGCCCCCCCCACCCCACCTACCCGAAGATAAAGCGCGACAAAAGCCAACAATTTGTAGCCGACGAGAGGCAGACTTAAAGATATTGCTTGTTGGCGCACCTGTGTTGACAGAGATGGTGGTTATGTGGGAAAACAAAGGTAGAATTTTGTTTGAGACACCCTAGACTTTCATTTGGTATGGCGTTTGAGTTCGTGACGTGTTTATTTTTGAAACCATGATGTTGAGTAGAAGTAGAAGGTAAGACTTTTGAACCATCTCGCAATATAATAATCAACTACTTGTAGCGAAAAAAGGCAGCTAGAGAGTCAACACCCTGCCCGCGGTTCATCAACAAGAAGATAATATTTCAAGAAAGCCAAGAACAGATCAAGATTCAGATTTGGACTCCGAATTTCTCAATGTTGGCCAACATCGTAAGTTAAGCTTGAAAAGTTCTTTGCCAAGGAAATGGTGGAGTTTCTAGAGGAAAGCCACTTTACACAAATTCTACTCACTTCACCCTCGTGGGAATGGGTAACTTGCTATAAACTGAGAAAGATTTTGTCAGGTTCTAAGTGTTTTGCGCGTATAATCCGCAGCTTGCGCTGTATGTTTCCCAAAACGCTGGGAATGTTCCTGAGTCGTGATCTACGTTCTGCTGGTGGTAACAAAAGAGGTAAAGCAGCATAGAGCATGCTGTAAAGCCTGGATTTGTGCAATATGAATACAACTGTTATGATTATTATTATTATGATGACTTCAATGGTATACATGTATTGACATTCTGGCCTCTCCCAATTCCTGTGCCTATATTTGTATCTTTCAAATTGGTGACTTAATGACCTTGATGGTGATGTCACTGACGAGGATTATTATTTTAGTTATTATTATTAGATTAAATAATGTGATTATTTTACTTTGTTATTCGCCATGGATTATTATTATGATGATGCCGATGCTGCTGCTGCTGCTGCTGCTGATGCTGATGCTGATGATGATGATGATGATGATGATGATGATGATGATGATGATGATGATGATGATGATGATGGTAATGATGATTATGATTAATTTTGTTTTTGTTATCATCATCATCATCATCATCATCATCATCATCATCATCATCATCATCATCATCAATGAGGTTATAAAGCATTTACGATACTTTTCAATCACTTTTGGGCAGTAAGAACCCTTGTCGCGTCGATAGCTTCAAATCACTCCGTTAAAAACCACCCGCTTGCAAAGGAGTCTCTGTCTCCACTTTGTCCTTGGTGGTCATTGGCCTTTTAGGGGACCGTAAGAGAACTTTAATTTGGGATATCAATTATGGAGGGGAAATCTTTCTTTTTACTAACTGTAACCACTGATTCTGCCACGACTTCTGTCTGAGAAAGTTTACTATTACTATTACTATGAGCTTTAGTCTTCCTCACTGACAAATTATGTGAAAGCTCATGCCGTATGTCTATGCCTTCCTGTTCGTTATTATAATAACCACAGCATGGCATGCATACTATAATCGGAGGCAGGTGTTATACGTCTAACGCAAGATTTTTTCCCCCCTTAGATACCAATTAGTTTAAGAACCGGGTATTTAATGCCTCCCAAATGGATCATCTCTGAAGGTAGGGCGAAGAATATAGATGGCCAGTAGCACGGGCACGTATCTGAAGACTGTTCCCAGCAGATGAGAAACATATGTTTTGGCGATCATTGAAGGAAATAACTTATGTAAACAAAATGAGGTGCGAAGTGGAAGTCACCCGAGTAAGAGAGATATTTTCAAACACGCCCCCAACTCCTCCTCCCCTCCCCCC
>NW_004797311.1:449519-451515 GCF_000002075.1 Aplysia californica | reverse complement strand
CTCTCTCTCTCTCTCTCTCTCTCTTTCTCTCTGTCCGTCTGTGTGTATTTTCATTTATCGTTGTATCTGCATGTTCTTTTTGCAAGTCTGTCTCCTTCAGGCTCTCCCTTCTCTCTTTGTCTCTGTCTTCCTTCCAATAAAAGAGCATGTGTGGATGGCCCCTAAGCCGTTGTATGGCCCAATACACTGTCCATCAATACTTGTCACTCCTCCTTTGTTGCCCTGTACTAGCTTTTGTGGCATTGTGGTCACTAGAATCTCCTGAAGTCCGGTAAACAAAATGTCAAAATTATAATGTTTTGTAAAAAAAGAACAATTCCATTTTTAGGATTTGAGGGGGGGGGGGGGGGGGGGGGGTGATCGTGTCCTTTTATAAACTAAAGATTTGATTTCTTTGCGTGTGTGGTTAGTTGCAGGCGCAATGTGTGGTCTGTTTCATCTGCTTGTTCTAAGCTGGCATGCAGATGGCTGGAGGTCCTACTTTTAAAATCTTCCTCTGTTGTTTCTGTCTGTCTTGTTTTTTCTCAGCACTAAATAACCTTTACTGAATCGCTGCACTTATTTTTGCTTAAACAGTACGTTAGTTTTGTCCTTTTATGTTTTTAGGGAAATGCGCTTTTTATGTGTTGATTTGGTGAATAGTTGTACCTCTACCATGACCTCAACCCAACAGAAAGCTTTTCCGTCTGCTGTGACGGTAATCCTGCATTTTAATTTTCACCTCGTCCGTTGAGCAGTGTCCATAATATCCAGTTTGAAAACCGGAGGTCAGCGGCGTAAATGTAATTTATCAGATCTAATTATATTTTAAACGTTTTATAATCACGACTAGAGGTTTTTTCAAGTCAACTCTATCCCATTGTAAAAAATAACAATATTTATTGAATGTTGGATGAGGTTACATTTCATTGATGAATAACGCCCTACATCTAAGTATGTACAAGCGAAATGCCCACAAAGTATGCTTGCGGTAAACAGAATTCTGAATCTCATGACTAGACTCTAAACGGAGGTGCAAGACCTTTTCTCTAAACTTCCTTGATGGGGGCCCGAAAGCGCTTCACTTGTCGTTAAGATTTAATGTGTTTACTTTGTTATTCCCCTTGTATTGTTACACATTTTCTTCCTTGTCACCACACAGTATATTAACAATGTTTCAAACAACAACAACAACAACAACAACAACAACAACAACAACAACAACAACAACAACAACAAAAGGAAATTAAACAAGCAAAAAACAAGTCCAAAAAATACCCCCAAAATTACAAAATACAACGACGAAAAGCAAACCTTTGCAACAGTTTCTGCGTATCCTATGATCATACCTGTATTTCTTGGTCGTTTTTCTGGTCGTCTATAGATCTAGTTAATACTCTTGAAAGGGATCATTACTTACTTCGAGCTTTTCATCAACGCCATTTTAAGAAACCTGAAACAGAAACTCATTAGCACTCCTTCAAAAAGCGCAGAAATATATTTTTTTTCAATGTTCCTTTCTAACGCTTTATTAGAAGCTGGTCTTTTCAGGGTCTCTTTATCTTCTTTCTAGATTTTACTTTTTTCTGTTTCTGTTTCTGTTTCTCTCTGTCTCTTTCCATGTCTCCGTGTCCGTTTGTCTCTAGCTTATTGTTTCTCAGACCTTGCCTTACAGTCTCTGGTTGTTAATAGAATTTGCATTATGTCCTGTATTATGTCCTACGTTTCCCTATCTTTTGGTGATTCAGTATGTGCGTTATGTTACAATTTCATATCATGTTATATTATGGACAAGTCTTTCTCCTGCTCATTCTCAACCGCTCTATCTGTCGTCTACACTCAGGGTTTCATTTGTGCGTGTCTTTTGTAGTGTGAATGTGTATGTATGTATGTATGTGTGTGTGTGTGTGTGTGTGTGTATGTGTGTGCGCGCGCGTGTGTGTGTGTGTATGTGTGTGTGCGTGTGTTTAGGCGTCTGTGTGTGTGTACGCACGTGTGTGTTTATGCGTCTGTGTGT
>NW_004797311.1:434874-446242 GCF_000002075.1 Aplysia californica | reverse complement strand
TCTCTCTCTCTCTCTCTCTCTCTCTCTCTCTCTCTCTCACTCCCTCCCCCTCCCTCCACGTTTTGGCTTGAACCAGGCTTTCACTTCTCAGGTGGGTCTGGTGGCGCGAGGAATGCTTCTCTGGGACGAATTAGAGGAGAAATGCTTGGAATTTCAGTTTCCGGGTACGATCCCGGTGCGTTTAAAGCGGCGTGCCTTTGATCATAACGTCGATTTGAGGTCGATTGTAAGTCGTTATGTAGTCAATTGTTGACGTTCTCTATAAGTCTAATCACAGATGTCGCTCGAGCGGGTTGTTGCTGGGCGCTCTAGTGTGATTGGTTCCTTCTTAACCTTCGTTCCAGAGCTTCTGTTGTCCTTGTCTATTCAATTCGAATTGTGGTCGTTATTATGCTGAATAGACATTAATCAGTGACATCCCCCTTATAATATTTTTGCTTTCCTAGTCCGTTACGCCTGTCTGTCTCTCTTTTTATCTGTTCCCTTTTCCAGCTCACTGACCCCTGTCCCAGCTGTGCATGGGTGGCTGGCAGGTGCTCTGGTGTGGTTTGCTCATTCTTTTCTATCAAAAATATATCGTCCTTATCTCTCCTCCTTCTTCTCTTTGTATTGCTCTCCAGTAACACCTTTATGCTTCGGCATTTATAAGTTATATGAACTATTTGTATTGCAAGTGCTGTAAAACTCGTTCTAAATCAAAATTCTCCCCCACAGACACCTTTTTGTCTTCCGCTGTCCCAAAACCCCCCTCTCTCTGTATGTAGACCTATGTAAGCAAAGAGCAAGCCTTTATTTTCCTTGTTGTTGTTGCAATTCCGCGGATCTTAAGTACAGTGTTGTTCTCTTTGTTTTTGTTGCGGTCTTGATGTCGGTTTGACTTTATTTCGAGCAAGTCTAATTGTAAAGAATTCAAACAGTCAAGATTTCGTCCATGTCACACTAACGTCTATGGCGCTGTAGTTAGGCTCTGCGTCCAGCACGCAAATACGTGAATTGGAGTCCAGCTTAGTGAAGTTTATTTTATAGAGGATATTCGTCTTCCCTCTGAGATGATGTGCCTCGCTCACGGTGGGTAGGCACTGACAGGCAGGATCGAAGCAGTCTGCCTCCTAAATTATTTAGATTGTATCGATTGCGGGGAAAAAGGGGGAGGGGGCGTGTGTACAATCAATCAGTTGTCGTTTCCCTTTCCTTTCTCCCGAGAGAACGCGTATACGTTTTTATTATGCCTTCATTTCTTTAAACGTCTAGGGGTTGTTGTTGTTTTTGTTTTTTTTGGGGGGGGGGGCTGTTTTTGTTGTTGTTTGTTTTTGTTGTTGTTGCTTTTTTCATATTACTTTGTTAAACTCCAAAAAGTCCGCCTGACGGATACTTGACTTTGAAGCTTGAATAAAGAAGCAAAAAGGGAAAAAGCTTAGGGAAGACATGTTCTATCAATTGTAGGTACATGTACTTAACACATCTAATTTTGATGCTAAACAGTGTCCCTCAACCAACTCTGGGATTTTACATAACGTATTCTTATTTTCCTTTTTATATGCAATGTTTCCCTTCTCAATGGGATTTTCTCTTATAGAAAAAAACAAAACAATTGTAAAACCTTCAAATCCTTTCCCGTTGCAGTTGCTGGTAAACATCTTTAAATGTCACAACAACGAAGAAATCTCTTTGGATATCAGCGCTCCTGCCACTCGTCTTGACGTTTCAAGAATTCCTCTAGCCTGTTTCCGTTCTACTTTGGCACGGTCATTGACATTGTAACCTCCGTCTTTCCAGATCCAGGTTACTTTCTATCACTAATCATTGGACGGGGTCGCCAGTTGTGGCTACTCTTTTGTGTCTTTCTTGATTAAAAAAAAAAGAATATCTATCGTGTCAATCTATGCTTCAAAGCTTCACGTTCTTCCGTCGTTCTTTCCGTTTTTGTTCCGTTCCATCCAATCTTGGTCAGTCATCGTTCACCTTTTGGCTTACTGAACTTTTTTGTTGATGCTTTTGGAACAGTCTGGGTTGTTCGTGCTAGCTAAGTGCAGGGAGACCCATCGACCCCTTTCCCACTTCCCATTTTGTTTCTTTTCTACCGTGCAAAATTCTTCTTTCAAAAATCTGTGACCCCTGCTACAAGAACTCAACAAGACATACAATTAAAATAAAAATAAAAATAGTACTTGATAACCGAAACTGTATAATACGTACTTGATGCCCATAAACGGGTGTTCTCTTTCTTTCTCTCCCTACCACCCCCTCCTCTCCCATCCACTATCTTTCACTCTTCGCGTACAAACACACATACACAAAAGCAAACACACAAACGGCATAGGAGCAAACAAAAAACAATGCCTCGCTCAAGAGCACAGCTGCACAAGACCAAGAACTTGGAAGAGGAGATATGAATCGAAATCCAATATTCTTAAATAATTTTTCAATTTAAAATACGCGGAACACTCCGCAATCGATCTAGATATAATGTAGATCCAGAGAAAGGGAGCTGTTTTGCAACCTTAATTACTTGGCGTCGTCTAGAGTTTTTTGTTCCAATTTCCAGAGCAATAGCATGGGCGAGACTTTCCGTAAAACATACTGAGAAAAGGGTAGGGCTAACAACAATCCCCCTCCCCAAACAAGCAAACAAACAAAAACCCAAACAAAACAAACAAACAAACAATCAGCCCTCCAAAAAAAACCCAAACGAAACTCCCAAGCACCCCTCAACCCCCCAAAAAAGCAACCAACAAATAAAGCAAACCCAAACAAACAAACACCCCCTAACCCCACCCTACCCCCCTTAAAAGAAACAACCAACAAAAAAAAACAACCCAAACCCACCGCCGCCACCACCAACAACAACACTCCTCCACCCCAAAAAACCCCGAAAAAACCCCAACCGAAACAAACAAAGATGATTAAACAAAACAAAAAAGGCTTTTCAACAACCACTGAAGCATTTAAACAACAATGAAATACAATAAAACAGCAAAGAAATAAACAATTTACAAACTATCAAAACAAATTTAAATAAATAACAGCAGCAAAAACAAACCAACAGTCTAACGAAAGCAGTGATCTCTCTCTCTCTCTCTCTCTCTCTCTCTCTCTCTCTCTCTCTCTCTCTTTCTCTCTCTCTCTCTCTTTCTCTCTTTCTCTCTTTCTCTCTCTCTCTCTCTCTCTCTCTCTCTCTCTCTCTGCCTTTCTCTGATTACATACTATTGTTCAGCAATAGATTATGTGCGGCTGGCTCTCCTTAAGCGTCAACAGCAGACCTTGACACATTTACGTCATCCATCTGAGAGAGTCCAAGAAAGGAAAATTGAAACAGGGGAGAAAAAAAATAAAGACGTATAGGTCATAAAACGAGCCGGACAAGCCAGTGCTGTTGAAGCCGCGTATTTCTTCACATTTTTAGCTTGTTGTTTTTTTTAACGCCAGTTCAAAGGCTTTGAGGTACCGGCTCCAACGGAAACTTCTCTCTATTCTCATGTCTTGGCCTGCTTCATCACCATTATCGTCATTGCCATCACCTCGTCCTTCTCCCGGGGGAAGCTCGTATTGTAATGGCTTCATAACGGAAGCGCTGTGGGCAGTGGGAGAGCGCATGCGTGCCGAGGAGTAAAGCTGATGACGTCGCCTCCTGCATTGGTTAGCATGTTTTAGAGATTTGATGTATGCTTCGGTCTCTTGGCCTTTCATACGGAGTGCGGGAGCTAGTGATGCTTTAGACCGCTGCGGACTTTTTGAAGCCTCTGAAAATATTTTGGGAATAGGGAAACACATGGAAGATGGGGTTGGCGGTGGGGATACGGGTGGAGTGTAGGCGTGGCATTTACGCCAGTGCTCTTTAATAGTATACGTATCATGTTCAGGTGTGTGTTCATGTGTGCCTCTGTGTGTGTAGTGTGTGTGAGTGTGTGTGTGTGTGTGTGTGTGTGTGTGTGTGTGTGCGTGTGTGTGTATGTGTGTATGTGTGTATGTGTGTGTAAGTGTGAAGTAGACACTGCTATTTGAAATGTAAAGGGCAAAAACAACAACAACAACAATCACAACATCAACAACAACAACATCAACAACAATCACAACATCAACAACAACAACCCTCCACGTATCATTATTCATTATTATAAGGTAAGTCGCACTTCACTCAATTTACTTTGGACAGTGGAAGGTGCTTGAAGGATTGTTTCTCATTTGTTCACGTGTTTCTATGGCCGTTATGCCGTACCTGACTCGAAAAATTCTTTTCTAAGGCGGGACACTTTGGTTAATGGACGGAATAATGAGGAAACAAGGGAAAGGGGGAAAGTCGGAGATGAAGACCCGGTATAACCAACTTAAATATCGCACAGGTTCACCCGAAGACAAATATTTGGTGTTTCTATGCTGCTATACCAAAGACACTTTGGCTATACTATCATAAGAGGGGACACTACTATACATTGTACTTCGCTTTGGTGTGTTTCTGTAGATCGGTCACCGGTGCGCTTTTCCCTTTCGTCAACCCGCAGCCACTTCCCGAATCGTCAGCCACCTCCCAACCTTTGACACGGGTCAAACTTCCATCTATTTAGAGGTAGTTACCGGAACATGTATAGGTGAAGTGATGTGCCGTGATAGTCGCGATATATTATTTATTGAGATTGTTTTGATCTCTCTTTACTCATCACCACGAGAATTTCTTGAAGTTTTTCCCTGGACTCTGCCTTTACTAAAATCTCGAATCTAGATCTAGATCTAGAGTTGTAATCTAGTGGCAGGTTAAATAAAGAGATTAAAGAGATTAAATAAATTGGACTAGACTCTAGACTCTAGTAGTAGACTCTTCTACTTCTACTTCTAAATCTTCGAGATTACAAAGGCCAAGCCTAGGCTTGTAAGGATTCGTTTAGTTAAAAGTGTTGTTTAACACAAAGTCTAAGAAGTTAGCAAACCTAACACATTTTTTTCTAACGAAATGAAGCTTAAATTGACTTTTATATTGTCAATAAGAGATCAAGTTTAATCACCTAATCATTTAAGTAAGGAAGTGGCTATCCTCACCCGGGGTGAGAATAAAAACCCTACCACTGACCTCTCTCCCCGGGTGAGACTTGCCAGCGTTGGCTATTATCACCCAGTGTGAAACAAGACCTGTTTTTCCTAATTTCGAAATACTTTCTATAGGTGTGGATGATCAAATTGACAAAAGCAAAGAAAATAATGACGTTATAGCACAAAAGTAAACTAATTTGATCGTCTACAAAGATGCTATGGCTCTTTCACTTTTCGAATCGAGCCGAACTACGCGGGTCGCCATTTTGTTTTGCCCGGAAGTTCTCGCAAGATCTACTCCTCTCCCTTCTCTCTCTCTCTCTCTCTCTCTCTCTCTCTCTCTCTCTCTCTCTCTCTCTGTGTGTGTGTGTCGGCAATTTATTAAATCTGCAACCTGCAACTAGAATCTAGATCTAGATTACAACTAGATCTAGATTCGAGACTTTAGTAAAGGCAGAGTCCAGCGAAAAACATCAATTAAATTCGTGTGGTACAGATGAGTAAAGAGAGACCAAAACAATCTCTCTATTGCGACTATCATTGCACATCACTTCGCCTAATACATGTTCCGGTAGATTTAACTACCTATAAATAGATGGAAGTTTGACCCGTATCAAAGGTTGGGAGGTGGCCGACGATTCGGGAAGTGGCTGCGGGTTGACGAAAGGGAAAAGCGCGTCACCGGTACGTTCTTTCGTTTTTTTATGTTTGTGGAAATGGGGGCCCGGTGGGGGGAAGATGTTTGGGGAAGGGGGGGGGGGTCTTCATCAAGTCGGCTACGAATAGAAGCACCGCTAAATACACGTAAAGACAACAGACAGTCTTTTTTTCAGACTTGACCTACTTGTAAAACTCGAAGGAATACAATCTATTGTTAAGACACGGGAAAGAATGACTTTAGTAAACAAGATTGACCTGATTGAAAACTCAAGGGTATACAATATTTTGTTAAGAGATGAGTAAGAATAAACGCTATATTATTATTCATTTATTACAAGGAGTCACATCTAACTCATTTTCTCCAGGATATTGCTGACCGTGCGTAGAACGGAATGCGCCTGTTATCTTCATCTATTCCCCGCCGAGACCTGTATACAGTGTTGTCATTGTGCCAATGCACAATCCTTTTTTTCGTGTCGTGACCGTTTTTCTATGAAATAAACCACGCCAAACGACGCCATCTGGTGAACGTAATTATAATTTGAACGTGAGATGCTATCCATTTCTGTTCTTTCCTATTTCAATATCCAGTCCATTAGTTTTTTCGTCGTTATTTTTTTTTTGCTGCTGCTGCTGTAGTAGTAGTAGTAGTAGTAGTAGTAGTAGTAGTAGTAGTAGTAGTAGTAGTGTGGTGGTTGTGGTCGTCGTGTTGTGACTTGTCGCTGCTGTTACTGGTTACAATTTGGATGCAGTTAACAAAAGAATACAAAGGAATGCATGCATCTTATTTCCAATGGTGGATAGCTAAAAAGAACCCCCTAACCAAACAAACAAACAAAAAAGTACTGCAAAGCGGATATCGAAAACGGGGAGTTGGAAGTCTTTAAAAAAACAATGCAGCACGATGATGCACATTGCCGATAGCACAGAGGGTTGAAAATCACTATCTTAGCTCAATGCTTCTCCTCTGTCCTCTGTTTAAAATCCTCTTTCTCGTCTTACGTCAGAGTGTCAAGAAGGCATTTTTGCTGTCCGTTCAGTTCGTATCGTGTTGGACTATAGTGCAGACGATCTTTGTAAACAGAATTCCAAACGGGTTGTTTTTAAACCGAAGTTGTATATTATTATATATATTTGACTAAGCACAGTCATGAGTGAATATATATACATATATATATATATATATTCACTCATGACTGTGCTTAGTCAAATAGTCGAAAATATACGAAAATTCAAGTGACACCGCCTCTAAAATGACCATACTGTGTGGGATGGCTTAAACCCAAATTGGCACGTTCCACGAAGACCTCAAACTCAACATCTTAAATGTAAACGTTTTTCACGCCCCCCCCCCCCCCCAGTCCCCTAATTAGCACAATTTAGATTCATTGTGAGAAGGACTTCGACCCTGTCTGTCAGTGCATGGACTCACCTGGACTGAGAGAGTTACTGTGTTCCGATAGAAGACTAAAGTGTTCCCAAAACGGGCATCGAACTTTGGTTTTCTGCGTGCAACGACGAAGCGCCTAACTGCTCCACCACAGAAGCCGCTCATATGGACGTCGAGACCAAAGATTTCCCCAAAGAAAGAAAGGGAACGACTAATAAAGAGTAGGAAGGACAGAAAGAGCTTCGAGTTCTCACGCACTTTTGCCTGTTCTGATGGAGGAGAATTGTTCTGTCTTTTGAGAGGGAGAAAGGGAGACTATGGACAAAACACGGCTGAAGCTGGCAGAGAAATTCGTAAATGGAATTTAAAAAATTGTTGTCAATTTCTGGGGGATATTAAGATCGATGGAGAAGCCTCCAAACAGAGAAGGAGAAAAAACACTATTAAAAACGTATCATCAGTCAACCAGACCTATAGTATTTCGGATGAAAAATGATGGTTTCCAGGCGAAAATGACAGACCTTATTTTTTTGGTAGGGATCTTAGCGGCTGGGTTTGGGGTGCAAGGAGAATGGAAAAGGAAGGGGAGCTTTCTCGATTTCCATAACTTCGTATTGAATCAACCCATACATCATTTCTTCAGCCTGTACTGTTTTCACTTCTTCGTGGTCATTTAATGCATCCTGGCTTTACTCTCTCTCTCTCTCTCTCTCTCTCTCTCTCTCTCTCTCTCTCTCTCTTTCACCCCACACTACTCCGCCCATCCAGCCCATTTTTGTTTTTCGTCACCCGCCATCTCCACCCATGTGTTTTCTTTCTTACCCTCATCTTATACTCCTTGCCACACTTTCTGTTGCTTACACCCGCTTGTGGTGATAAGATGCACTCTCGATTATCTCCTGATACCTTAGTTTATATATAATTTTCTTCTTCATCTTTCACGAATGAGCTTTCATGCTTCCATTTCATTCCTCTGTCTCTTTTTCTCTCTTTCTCTCTCCTCCCTCTTTCTCCTTGCCCCTATCTCTCTCTCTGTCCCTCTTTCCCTCTTTCACTCCTACACGTCTCCATTTCTTTCTTATTTTTTATTTCGTCTCTCTCACTCATGTGGCGATCAAGCGTATTCTCAGTTGTACTCCTCGTCCGCACAAACATTTCTCTGATTTGCATTTCTCTTTTGCCTTTAGCTTTCACTCTTTCCCCCTGTCTTTCTTCCACTAACATCCCTGTCCCTCTTTATATCTGTATAATATATGTCAGATTATCTGTCTGTCTGTCTGTCTGTCTGTCTGTCGGTCTGTCTGTCTGTCTGTCTGTCTCTCTCTCTCTCTCTCTCTCTCTTTCTCTCTCATACTGGCCTGACACACTTTTGCCTGTCTTCTGTTTCTTGGCTGTCTCCCTTCCTTTCCTTCCTTTTTCTTTTGCTTTCGTTAAACTTTTTTTTTCGTTATCTTTTCCTCCATCACTCTACCTCCACTCTACCTCCCTCCCCTTCTCTCTCTCTCTCTCTCTCTCTCTCTCTCTTACTGTTTTGTGTGAAAGTAAATCGGAAGACAGAGAAAGCAAACATGCCTTTTCCATATGTGTGTTTGTGGGGGGGTGGGTGGGTATGTAATGGGGGTAGGGGCAGTGGGGGATTTAGGAAAGTCGAGAAGGAGGGCTTGGGGCGTAGGGTATCGGGAGGTCAGATCTCCGTGTTTCTACGTCTCCGTTGTACTGTTACTAGAATCCCAAAGTAAACCGATGAACTATACAACCATCCTTCCGTTCTAAGTCACCGTACTTCTTCACCTGGACTAAATTTCAGCTTCAGCAGATCACCATAGCAAGGAATAGATTAATATCGTGAAAAAAGTACCAAATGAGGAGCTCTAACAAAGGCCCCTTTGGTGAAAGAACGGTCTCCAGAGAAGACCAGACAAAAACTACTTAGCCTGGTGAAGGAATTCTAAACTTTATTTTTCTAGGCAGATAAAAGAGGTCTATCGGGTCAATCCTGGTGCCAGGCTTTCGCTTTCTGTATTGAGGGCATCAGTGAGCCAATTCTCGAGGCGATGTAACCCTTGCTTTTGATTATGTCTGCAAATCACGTTCCTTTCTCTTATGGCTTACAGGTTGTTCTGTAATTTAGCATTTTGTAATGTGTATATATTTATGAATTATTTTTACACTATAATTTTTAGTTGCCCTACGGGGATATATTTAGTTTTTCTTCTTGTGTTTATGGTTGGAGAGTGCTACTAGTAAGTCCTACTTTTTAAATTAAAAAATCCCTCTTTTGTTTCTGTCCTTGTTTCCTACACCAAATGCCGGTTTTGTCGAAATGCCTCTGTTCAACTCGAACTTGAATGTCGCTTTGTGTAGGTTTTTTTTCGTGAGCTGAGGGTGTTCGTAAGTTTAACTTTGAGTTATCATTTTTGTGATCAGCCCTGGGTTTCACTTATCTGAAAAACTTCCTTGTCATGTTAGTTGTTCCTGTGCTAATAAGCCGTATACTTCAACAAAAAAAATACTGAACAGCAGCAAGCCTCTGACTTATTTTGCCCCACAGACCTTTCGCATCAGAGTGTACTCTATGTTATTGTCACGCCCTATTTGTGTGTTTGCTGTTTTAAATAACATTTCTCTGCTCTATGTAAGTCGCTACTCTATAATTACAACGTTCTGTCTGCTCTGTACTTTGTTTTGACAAAACTGACTCCAAAGATTTTGAGTTTCACAGCACACAACATGTCAAGCTTTTTCGAATGCAATTTTTTAAATATCTTGATAACGAGTCCGAATGATCTTACGATGTTGATAAAGCAAATAGAACATTAAACATTGTTTTTAAACAGTCGCAATATTTGTATTTTATGGTTTCCATGTGCTTCCAGTACGATCCCCTGAACCACTGCCCGTAGTTCTGTTGGATCCAGGGTCGAGATACTCTTAGCCTTTTACTATGTCCTTTCCTCTCTGCTTGATAAGCTCCACTGTTTTGATGTCCATTATCTTGAAAGTGTCCAGTGCTGCAAGTGTTAATGTCAAGGGCGGTTTATCTGTCACAAATTCGACTCTCTTAATAATATCACTCATGCTTCTTTCCACCAGATATGTAGATTTCAGAGCACTCTGAAGGCTCTTCCAATATGGCACCCTCAACCAAATCTAATGGTTTGAGAACCCAAACAAACTGATTGGTGGATGACAATTTACCAGTTTGAACAAATCCTGCCAATTTCTGCCTAGTTTGAATTCATGTCATAGGGTGTTCGTAAAATGTCTTAAGAGAATCTACTAACAAAACAGCTCGAAGCAATATAGATATTATGTCGTAAAGTGACCCATATATATTTTTCTTAGTTGCGTGATCCCTGTGACTGGGAGATATAGCAACCACAATGACGTTTCGTGGTTTGTAACCCGCTCTGTCTAATGTGATTCGAGCCACCGCCCTATCGTTGCTGACAGCTGGCACCAGAGAGGATGGGCGTTGGTACGTGTTCTGCGGTTGATAGCCGGCATCAAAGCCTGATGCCATCTCACTGCCAAGTGTGTCTGGAAGAGCACGGCTACTGCAGGTAACGAGAGGGAGGTTGGAAATGCCGTGTTTGTTTGTGTGTTGTAGCCTTTTAAAAAATATCTTGTGTATGTGTGTGTGTGTGTGTGTGTGTGTGTGCGTGCGTGCGTGCGTGCGTGTGTGTGTGTGTGTATGTGTGTGTGTGTGTGTGTGTGTGTGTGTGTGTGTGTGTTTGTATTTACCATACCGCAGCAATAGTCTATCTATCTATCTATCTATCTATCTATCTATCTATCTATCTATCTATCTATCTATTTATCTATCTATCTATCTATCTATCTATCTATCTATCTATCTATCTATCTATCTATCTATCTATCTATCTATCTATCTATCACAAGAGTATATATCTATTAATTTAAAAAATATGAATGGAGAGAGAGACCAGAAGGAAGGGGAAGAGGGACAAAGAGAAAGACAAAGAGAGAGAGAAAGAAAGAGAGAGAGAGAGAGAGAGAGAGAGAGAGAGAGAGAGAGAGAGAGAGAGAGAGAGAGCAGCGTTTAGAGAATCTTTCACAGCTAATCCGACAAAAAACATAAACCTGGCAAGGAACTTCTAATGACGATTTCTGGCTCTGTCCTATCTATTTTAATGCTTCGTTTGCTGAAATTTACGACCAAAGCGAAAGGTATTAAAGCGTAAACAAGGTAAAACAAGAACGCGAAGCAAAGAAACATTGATAAGTTCAGAAACAATGAAAGATTGTACGAACAAAAATACGAAGGAAACAGGG
>NW_004797311.1:429444-430920 GCF_000002075.1 Aplysia californica | reverse complement strand
TCCCCCCCCCCCCCCCCCCGGCTTCTTTTCTTTCTCTTTCAGGAGGAGGTGGGGTCAGATGGAGGGAGGGTGCATGTTTAAATAACCTCATGTACCCGTGCATGTACTATTTGTAAGTACATACGTACGTCCGTGTTTTCTTGTATGCTTGTAAAATTTCCCTTTAGTACCCCCCTTCACCCCCTCCCCCCCCCTTTTGCATCTACTTGGAAAGTACATATAACCGATTTTTTTTTTTGTTCTTGCGTTTCTCTTATGACGACTTCTATTTCCCGCACCTTCCCTTTATTTTTATTCCCAGTAGCTCCTCTCCTATTTCCCTTCTGTCGTTGTCCATTGAGTGAAATGACTGGAGTATGGTGTAGTGTGAGGCAGGGACCATCTAGGTATGCGATTGTTTTGGCGCGTGTCTGTCGGAGACCAAAACCGACATAGACCAGACTCCAGTCTTGTACCCTCACACCAGCTACAGAACTCCCGTGCTGATTGGGTCGCATGATAAGATACCGGTGTGGTGTCCAGATTTAGATGCTTCTCCCATGTATTTGGCTGTTTTTCCCCTTAGCGAGCAGATATCTATTTTAGCTCCAGTCGCTGCGTTTCCAAACGGAAATGAGATTCTGGAGATGTCTTTTTTTTGGTTTCGTAGATATAGCATACAAGATATTGTCTTTCATGTTTGACATTTGGCTAAAAACAAAAACACGTTGTTCCGTTTAAAGTATGCATGGAATTTCAGTAGAAAGGGTGCTTTTTAAAGCAACTGCAAATCGGTTGTGAAACAGTGTGTCTACAAAAGCGGTAGACTGCAGCATTGTGAGCATCACGAATTTACTAACTTCAAAAGACGAGATTTGGGTTTCCCCGTAATAACGCACATCTCTGATTTGCAACCGTGAAGCTTGAATTCTTTTGGTCCTGCTTAGTCTGGTTTACATTAAGCTTGAAATGTCCTTTAGGATGGGTTTATGTTTGAAAAAAAAAAAAAACTTTCTCATTTATCTGAACGTTTCATTTGCTGATGCTCATAGTAAACTTCAGAGCAGAATGGCCTATATTTAAGATCGCTTACACTCTGGAAATAAAAGTCAACAGTAATCACTTGCAAATAGCTTAAAGTAACTTTTTATCGTTTGATCCCGGATTTATGGCTACTGAAACAAGATAAACGGACGAAAGTGTTCTGAAGTTCTTTTGGAATGAGCAGCATCATGAAACGTTTGCATCTCCCCTCAATGGAGTGTGTTGTTACGTGAGAAGGTTGGGGGATATAGAGGAAGAGCATCACACTAATACTCTCCCACAGATCTAACATACATAGGTAGACAGATAAATGTGTTGACAGACAGACAGACGGACAGACAGACAGACAAACAGGCAGGCACACAGACAGACAGGTAGGCATGCAGCAGACAGATGATATACAGCGAACTCTACTGGGTGTGTCGGGGGGAGGGAGGCTCAGGAGACAGGAAG
>NW_004797311.1:416402-427895 GCF_000002075.1 Aplysia californica | reverse complement strand
TGCTAAATAAATAATTATGCTAAATAATAATAATTTTGATAATAATAATGATAACGATAATGTTAATAATAAACAAAATAGTAATAGTAATAATTACAATAACAACAACAATAATAAATTAAGTAGTAGTAGTAGTAGTAGTAGTAGTAGTACTAATGTATTACATGTTGCAGTTGAATTATTATCTTTTTGTATCGCATATCTCTATTTTAAAGTAGGTTCATAGCGCATGTTATGAATACTGAAAAGTAACGCTTTATGCGCTTCACGAATATTTTTTTCCTTTTCATTGACTCTCTAAACTGTTGGTGACCAACTTGTTTTAGTGGGGAGCTAAACTTATACAATCAGTTGACACAAAACAAATGAATCCGCTGAAATCTCCTCGTGTTGACACATTGGGACATTACCCTGCCTATAAGTCTGTATTTTCGTTTGTTTGTTTGTTTTCTGGGCGTATTGCGAATTTTTTTTTTTGGGGGGGGGGGGGGGGGCATCTTCACGTACCAGCAAGTTCTGTTTTATTCGTTGTATGTATCTGATAGTCATTTATCTCGTCATTTTCTTTCATTCTTTTCTGAACGCGGTATACGTGACTGGAAGTTTTGATTGTTTTTAACACATTGTGTAGTTCACTTCTTTTATTTCACTTTATCGAAGTGATACACGTATCTTACAAATACGTAACATAATATAGATAAATGCTTTCCCGTTCTAATGCATGCTTGTGGTTCAGGCACGGAGTGGTTAAATGTGAAGATGATGTATTTTAGGTTTCACCTCCTACAAAATATGAGAGGAATCCTGTGGTATCATGTATTCCTCAAGTAACCCATGACGGAAGAATCTTAATTTTACTGAACTTTTTGTTCATGTACTCCCGCATACAAGATAGTGCTTGTTCTAAGTGAAAGGGTTAAGATGATTACTGACAGCTGTAAGGCTAATTTTACAAAATTACTATCGATAAATTGAAATTCGTCATCAAATACATTGATTTATAGATAATTATCGTGTCTGGTCGACATCTCCCCAAAAATTTCCAGCTGTCTATTATTTGTTTTGGGGGGGGGGGGGTATTTTTTAAATGATTTTTTAATTTCTATTTTTTTGGGTGTACTTTAATGTGTGTGTGTGTGGGGGGGGGGGCATAAAATCAGTCTGCTAATTCCTGGAACTGCGGTGCTGAGTGGTGAGCATGTAAAAATATATCGATATTTTTACTGCTTCGATACGATATGGATATGTTTAAAAATATCAATATATCGATCTTTCGATTTCGATATGCCCACCACTCTAGGGGACTGTACAGTCCCCTAACAGCTTCCTAAATTAAATTCTCGTGTCTTATTAAGTTCTAGCCATATGTGTATAGTTAATGTGACAAATTGTGGCCGTCTTTACTCCAAGATCTATGCAGAATTTTGCCAACTCTTAAAGGCCTTCTTGGCAGATATCTGACCCGGAGACAAAAGCACTTCTGGGGGGGAAAGAGCTGTAATATATCTTCATGAATATGCATGCCAGAGCGGTGAACTGGAAATAATTTCTCCAACAATAAAGTCTACTGTAAAACCAGGCAACTAAATTTTAGCCTCTTCTTTCTTTGGGGTTGTATTTGCATAGTCATTTGCATACTCATTTCGTATTATGTCTGTAAAGATTTTTAAAAACTCAATTCGAAGAAAAGTTCAGTTTGGGAAATCTAACTTTAATTTTGTTGTGACGGGCTCTTTGCCTCAAAGTTCAGATGCTGGTCTCTCAGGTCAAAAAATGGAGTTCGATCATTGGTTCCTACAAGTATAGCCAGTGATAACGTGACGGTTTACATACTCCTGTTTAACCACACTTTGCCGCCTGATCTTGCCAACTGGCGATGCTTATCACCCAGTTTCTTTGGATTTTCACCAACATATGATGGCAAAGTGTTAAAGGATCGGTGTGGCATAGTACATAGTATTTTAGGAAAAGATTAAAAACTCTGAGGAAGACCCATGTGTTTGAAGAACTGGACTTCATAGCCGTTAAGTCCCTTAGTGAAAATTCTTGATTTACAAACACTCGGGACTGAACAAATTGGATAAAAGGGGGAAAAAATGAAAACGGCAGACTGTTTCCTGAAATTTGAATAATCCGACATTGTTTTTGGAATAAACAAGACAAGAAAAATCAGTGGCCCAGTGTGTTAGCGAACCTATGAAAGACCACCCTGAAATGGAAAGAGAAAATACAGTAAAAGACATTTTACCTGTTAATGAGCAACTCGAGACGGGAGTGGCATGATGATTTGTTCGACTATGTGTTACATGAGTCGTTATATTCCGGAAATAATAACACCTCCCAGAACATACCATGCGTAGCTGAGCTGTGGCGATAGCATTTTTAGTTAAGGCCAAGAAAAACTGAAATAGAAAAGAGGGAAAGGGGGGGGCGTAAAACCAACTACAACAAACAGGGGAACAAGAAACAGGGGGGGGGGGGGGTTATATACCTCGACTAGAACCCAGAAGTAGTTTAAGTGTTCGGATTCTTGGATTCCTGGTCTTGTCATCTCTGGTTCAGAGGTTGAATAACCCGCCAACGTTTACGGTCTCTAGCTGCTCTCGCGCATTCTGTCATAGCCAGTCCATGTTCAATCTTTAAAAAAATAGTTGTTGGTAGTTGGTAAGTGTTTTACGGAGCTCACAACTACATAAAGTCATATGAGCGCGCAGGACACATTAAACATTTTCAGTTGGTAGGAAATTTTGAATTTTGCCCTGGTGGCGGCCGAAGCCTACTTGATTTTGGACCACCAATAAGGGATCTTTAAGGTGCGCAACTTGCACACGGGACCTCCAGGATTTTTCACCCTTGTCTGAGGAGGCTAGATGCAGATCTTTCCTATCCTAGGATTAGGGGTGTGGCTGAAAGACAGCAGTTAGAAGGAATCAAGGAGTAGCAGTAGAAAGGCTGTAGAATGAGTTAGGAGCCCAGAGGTGGGGGCAAAGGAGGTGATGGTGTGAAGGCAGAAAGTTATAGAGACAAAAGAAGACGACTGAATATTGTTTGAGGGCAGGAAAGTATATGAAAGGAGAAAATTTTAGAGAAGAAAATTTTCCGTTGTTATCCAGACTCGGACCCGGGACCTATTGAATGAGAGGCGAACAAGAGCCCCCATGTTCAATCTTCGATGCTGTCGGCCCATATCGTACATTGTCCTCCTGTAACCATAGTGCCCCACATTTTGCCCTCGCCCACCTTCTTCATAATGGTCTGGTAGCGTTTTATTTGACTAGAGTACTGTACTTTTCACCATTTTATTTTGTTAAGTAGGGTTTGTCCTTTGAAACACTCTATTGTTCGTTTTTTTGTGCTTTGCAGCTGATTCTGTCCATTCGGATTTTTTTTAAATGTTGTTGTTACATGTGCATACAACCAACAAATATCTCAACGCATACCCAGACGTATTAGGTCTGTTATGTCTATGTAGTCCAGTTACATGGATACGCGTAAGTACATTCCAAAAAATGTCCTGCACCAACAATTGATTAATAAACGCACACCCACCTACACATACACACCCACCCACCCACACACACACACACACACACACACACACACACACACACACACACACACACACACACACACACACACACACACACACTCTCTCTCTCTCTCTCTCTCTCTCTCTCTCTCTCACACACACACACACGCACGCACACACATGTTCACACAAACGCACAAACACTAAAGCAAACATACACTCACTCACATTTACATACCCCCTTCCCCTACACACACAGACATACACACACTCGTATACACATATTAACACACATAAAACGCCTACTCACTCAGACAAACAGACAGACAGACAGACTGACAGACAGACAGACAGACAGACAGATTCGCACACTCAGTCATTCTTGCAGGAGCTTAGAAACAAGCACGGGCCTCCGTATTGGTTTTCAAATGACATTTGTCTTGATATCTCTACGTGCTTGACACACTGAGCCCCGCCATTAGAGCAACTCTGTTATCGTTTGTTTGCCAGATGTCTCTGACTAGTCTGGCCGTTTCAGAGTAGAGGCTGGGATGTGGGTACAGATCTAGTGAGTCTCGCGTTTTTTCCAATGTAGTTTTTTTTTTATTTTGGAAGAAATCTGATAGTCTTATGTTGTTTAATCATCATTAACTACCTTAAGGTAAATCAAGCAGCCGGGATTTTTTGCCAAATACACATTAATAACTACTGGAAACAAAACGTTTCGTTTTTGAGTAGCAATTTTGTAAAAAAAAAAAATAATAATAATAGAAGAGCTTCAAAAGAAATCACGATTTGTTCTTCATCAGAGCACAGTTTACCTGGTCTTTTTCTCCCACGAAAATGTAAACGCAATTCTCTAGCACTCCTAATTTAATATGAGCCATTGTCTCGTTTGCTGCCAGATTGTAGGGAGTTCTTGCTCTTTACGTCAGAGAAAGTCTAATGAAGTACCATTGTCTTGACTAAAGCTTCTGTACTACTTATCAAAGAAGTGTGTGTGTGTGCGCGCGCGCGCGCGCGCGCGCGCGTGTGTGTGTGTGTGTGTGTGTGTGTGTGTGTGTTTGTATGCCACAATGCAACAGGAAATATGTGCTTTTCTTTGTAAGTCTTGGTTTGCTCCAAAGAGAAACTATTTGAGACAAAACGTTATCGCGAACGATTTGTTTTGGTTGTCCTCTGCACTGCCACGTAGGTTACAAAGCCTTCAAGACTCGCCATACATACAACCTAAGGACGAGATTCGAGTAACAGTAAACTTATACCGGGGGCCCATTGCGGATGGGACCGGGTCGGATCGGGATGATCGCCCGACTCGTCGCCAGAAAACAAACGCGTTTGTTTTTTAGGCGATGGGTCGGACGCGATGGGCTTGTGCCATGATAGTCGCTTTGCGCCTCAATCTGGCTAGCAAACCGACCCGACCCGACCCAACCCAACCCCCCCCCCCCCAATGGGCACCCCGTATTAGGTTCTCCATTCGGAATTTACTTGAATCAGAAGCACACCCGGGACCTTTACTCTGCGTGGCGTCACACATTTGGGTCGCCGAGACGTCATGCGCGAAAGAGGCTTTTTTTTTAAAGTATTTTTTTAAAGCTGATTTCATGAATGGGTGAAGGGAAGGAGGGGGGGGGGGGGGCTCGACATTTACCTTTATCTAAAATTCAAGAAGATTCCGTTGGGCATTACAAACAGGGGCTATCGGCACTGTAGTTCAGTATTATACCAATTGACCTAACGGGCCACCTGTGTCCAGAGTCTTGCTATCTGTCTACCCGGAATGTGGACATTGTTGGATCACTTTTTTACTTGGCCCACGACTTTCCTATTCTTATCCAAGAGTAAGCCGGGGTACGTGGTTTGTGATTTATTACTTTGTTTTTCCACAACCCGGGGACACATAATCCCGGCCTCTGATGGGATGGCCTACTATTTTTGTCTTGCTTTAACTTAAGGCGGACGTTGAACTTTTTAACTCCCCCTCCTCCCAACCCAATAAAAAAACGAAGCAAAATAAAAAATAAAACGCCAGCGAACAAACGAAATAAACCAAACCAAAACAAAACACACAAACTAACAAACGACAAAAAACTTAGTTAAATCAAGCAAAATCAGACCCAACCCTAAACAATAACAAGAAAAGCAAGCCTGCATTTCATTCTTTAATGTCACCTTGCCTTTTCCTCAACCTAGCCCGCAGTGCCAAAAACAGAATTATAATATGTCACCTCCACCTCGGCTGCTCGCCCATACTCATTTAACCTTCCTCCATGGCGCTGTCCTTCTCCCGTCCGTACGTGTCCAGATCATCCCCGTTCTGTCCTGTCCCAGCCTTTATACCTATCCCCGGCCATATCGGAGCATCCATCTCCCTGGCCGCGCTCGCTGTATCCCGGTATAACGTCCGGCGCTGTGTTTCTTATCGCCGCATCTGCCATTCAGCTGCTTCTCAGCATGTCCAGCCATTACCCAATCCAATTTCGCCTATGTATCCCGTTGCTGATTGCGTGCATGAATTATTGACACGCTCTTACGTGGTAGCGCTGCCGTTCCAGAGCAAGACGAATATGGTCGGTTACACTGTGACGTCATAACGGCTAAGCTTCTTGGCATAGGTCAGGCGCAATGCTGTTCTCTCCAGCTTTTCCACCATCTAGTCTGTTTTGGCTATTCATAAGCTTGGCAAGGGAAGACTTCGTCGGTGGGTTGTTCATTTACCCGTAGACTTGTTTATTATCTGACGTACCTTGCACTCTGACGTAATTCCGATTCACCATAGAGCGCACAATTTGACTCTATTTGGAACCAAATGAAGGGCAAAGAGGGAATGGTTACGCGCGTACTCGACGATAGCGAGATTTGTGTTTTGTTTAAACTTAAACCCACGCAGCGAAATTTTTACAGAGAGCAAATAGCGGCGGCTATGACAGTGCCCAATCAAGGATGTTATTATAATTGAAGTCTATGCATTTAACTGACTGGTCGGCCGGCGTCCATGATGTAACGGTGAGGATCTTTGCCGTCGCATAAACGAAATGTGAATTCGATTTGAGAGGGGGTGTTAATGTGTTTGATATGAACCCAATCTTTTCTTTCTTCTACATTTAGTCATTCTAGGTACACACCCTGTTTTAAATGAATAAGTACCGAGAAGCAGAACACGGTGGATCTTTAGAAGACATATCAAGTTGTGTCAAACTGACGTTAGCGTAGAAAACTTTTAAAAAGAACAGTCACCGTAGTTACGTTGATTTATCTAAATCAGAAAGGGGAAGGTTTGGACGAAGTGCGTGGGATAAGTGTCTTCGGCACCAAAAATAGCACTTTATTTCCTGTTGTCGCTGGATTTACGAGTATCAACCCAAAAGGAGAGGCCAGAGTGCCCAAGTCGTCGGTGTCCGGGACAAAAACCCTGTCTGGAACCGTGCGTCTTGAAGGTTGAGCAGGTTGTCGTAAAAAACAAACAGTGAAAAGGTCAAGACATGAGGCTGTGATTTGTTCTTGAGTTTGAGGAATAACTGTCAACATATCCAAGCGTTCTTTGTCATACGCTGAAAAAAAAATCGACATTTGTAGCAGGTGGTTAGGGGACAACATTATTATGTCTTTTTTCTCTTCTTTTCCTCTATGGTCTCTTCTGTCTTGCTTCTTACTAGCACTACATGGCTGTTGTTATGTTGACATTTTCCTTTTTTCTTACCCAGATAAACGTTTGTATACTTTACTGTTTCCTTTCATCTGTTTTGAATCCTTGCTAACCTAGTGTTCCCCCTTCATCCTCCCACCCTTCCACCTCTCAACAATAAAACTATTAGGCTTTCTCTGTACTGACAAACTTCTCTTCAGTTATGATGGCAATAATGATAAAAATGTTTATGATGATGACGATGACGATGATGATAATAATAATAATAATAATAATATAATAACGACAACAATAATAACAATGTAATAATAGTGATAATAATAATAACAATAACAAAATGATAATAATAATAATAATAATAATAATAATAATAATAATAATAATAATAATAATAATAATAATAATAATAATAATAGTAGTTAGAAGAAGAAGAAGAAGAAGAAGAAGAAGAAGAAGAAGAAGAAGAAGAAGAAGAAGAAGAAGAAGAAGAAGAAGAAGAAGAAGAAGAAGAAGAAGAAGAAGAAGAAGAAGAAGAAGAAGAAGAGGAAGAAGCAGCAACAGCAGCAGCATCAGCTTTGGGTTTCCATGAGAAGAGCTCAGAATTGAATACCACTCTCGTGATTATGAAATCAGGCATTCTTAAAACATGTTCATCCCAGCGAAGCTAGTCCCTTTGAGCTTAGAAAACAGAATCTCGGCATTTGCCCTTTTGAAAACTTTGGTGTCTCGTAATTTTGTCTCGCCATTCGAAGCTATAATCTCTCCTGAGACGGAGCGGACATATTATTATTATAGCCTACCCGAGCTGCAGCAGATTAAATGCAATGACATGACATGTTTCGAACCGTCAAACACAAATCAGAAGCACAAGTTTTGTATTTTCTTTGTATAAATGTTTTTCCTTGTCTGTTAAAGGTTCAAATAAAGAAAATAGAATTAAAAAAGCTGCAGGCGTAAAGAAGCACCAGAGATTCAGACGACAACAGCATTAAGTAGTCTCTTTAACTAAAACGAAACTATCAGAATATTATTTGACTTTTACCTGTGCGTTTCCTTACCTGGTCCTTTTTATGTTATTGAAGGTAAAAGATGGCCCAAGTACAACCTGCCTAAATAGTTTTGACCAAGACCTTAACGTAATATGTTGCCCCCTCTAACCTTTCAGACTCTTTTTATCCTTTGCTATCTTTGTCTCCACTAACACGCACGTGTACCTGCCTTTCGCACTTATAAAACCTTATTTATTTGTTACCATTGCTTTTTTTTGTCATTTATTTTTTGGAAGGTAAGTGTTTTATGGCGCTCATAACTGCATAAAGTCATATGACCGCACAGGGCACATGAAACATTATCAGTTGGGTAAGAATTAATTTTGAATTTTGCCGGCTTGTGGTCGGAGCTTACTCTTATCGATTTTGGACCACCAAGGGATCTTTAACGTGTGCAACATTCACAGGGGATTTCCGAGAATTTTCGCCCTTATCTGAGATGGCTAGGTGTCAGATCTTACCTACCCTATAATCAGGGGTATGGCTGAAAAACGACAGGAAGAAGGAGCAAAGGAGTAGCAGTAGAAAGGCTGCAGGAAGAGTCAGGAGCCCAGAGAAGGGAGCAAAGGGGAGGGGAAGTGGGAAGAACCTGTCGACGAAAGCAAACGACAGAACATGGTTAGAGAGCAGGAAAGGAGTTGAAAGGAGAAATTTAATTTTAGAGAAGAAAATTTTCCGTCGCTGTCAGGTTTCTAACCTGAGAGCTATTGAATGAGAGGTGAACTCCGTTGCCTCAAGACCACAAGAGACCCGAGCCCTCACTCTAATTTTCAAATCGTTAAAGTATTCGCTATAAGCTCCGTTGTGTGGGACTGATTGATTGTTTAAAGTTTAATCACGGTTAATTACGATGCAGGCAATAATTGTTTAATTCCCGACAAAACATTCTAAAACCTCAAGATTTTTGGAGAGCTGTCGTGATTTTCTATCCTCTTGGTTCTGCGTGAAATTTCATTGTGACTTAACGTTAGAGTAGGGATCTTTCCTCCAAGACAACTAAAGGGATGCTGAACTATGGAATGCCTCTCTAAGCTATAAGCATCAAACTCTGCTTTGTTCAAACACGCTTGGGGGAAGGAGTTTCTGAAACCTTATTTACTTGTTTCCATTACTTTTTTTTTTTTTGGTAAGTGTTTTATGGCGCTCGTAACAGTATTATTAAGGTCATATGAGCGCACAGGACACATGAAACATTATTACTTTAGTAAGAATTAATTTTGAATTTTGCCCGGTTGGTGGTCGAAGCCTACTCTTATCGATTTTGGACCAGCAAGGGATCTTTAACGTGTGCAGTTTTCACAAGGGATTTCCGAGAATTTTCGCCCTTATCTGACAAAGCTAGGCGTCAGATCTTACCTACCCTAGATCTTACCCCCACTTACCCCCTCACACACTTTCCCCAACACACTCACACACACACACACACACACACACACACACACACACACACACACACACACACACACACACACACACGCACACACGCACACACAAGACGACAACTATAAATAATTATGTTCACATAAATGAAGAAACTACTAAAACAATCTTCTTCAACATCAGGTATATTACGACATCATACATGCATTATATTATTTCGTTGTTTGAGGGCACATATATCTGATCCCGAAGTTGTATCGTAATTTTTTTGTATCCCTGAACGCGCAGCAGGTCGCCGGACAAGGATGTCCATCACCGTCTCTTGTTCTTGAATCACTGAGGACATTTCGATATATCACAGATATCATATTACCCGAGAGAAAGCCCAAGGATTGTATGTCTCACATTACTACAATCGATCCTATGTTTTCAACCAGCATTATCTCCATTATCCATGTCTTAACGTCGAGAACCTGCAGCTGTGGACCAATTGGTGGACAATTTATTGGTTGTCATGAAGAAGGTAGCGATTTTTTCTGGATGTGATGGGTGCTTTTCCCCCATTTACTAGACCTATTGTGTGTCGAGAATGCAGTAGGTTACGGTACTGGCAGATTTATTTATTTATTTATTTTTATATTTTTATATATTTAAAAAAAAATTTTTTTTTGGGGGGGTCTTCGAATCGTCTCTCTCTCTCTCTCTCTCTCTCTCTCTCTCTCTCTCTCTCTCTCTCTCTCTCTCTCTCTCTCTCTGTGTGTGTGTGTATGTGTGCGTGTGTGTGTGTGTGTGTGTGTGTGTGTGTGTGTGTGTGTGTGTGTGTGTGTGTGTGTGTGTGTGTGTGTGTCTGTGTGTTTGGGGGGGAGATGCGATTGGAAAACATTTCTACAACACCCTTTCCGATTTGGCAGATCTCAAGGTTTCGGTGTCCAATCTGATTTGTAATGAGATCCCGAAACACTATTCCTTTTAATTACCCCTCTTCCCTTCCAAAGAAAAAGTCAAAACAAAAACAACAACAATAAAAAACAACCCACAAACAAACAACAGAAAAAAACCGAAAAACATAATAAGCAAGACAAAATTTAACCCTGTCCCCTAAAAAAAGGGTAACCAAAGAAACCCAAGGCAAAACAATAAATATTGATTAGATAGGACGTACCGTTTTTGAAAAGGACCCCTGTGGTGTGTACATATAATTATTCCAGAATATTTTCTCTGGGTACACAGTTATTCAGGTCAAATCTTATTCAAGCCAATTTTTGTAGCATAGAAATTTTGTGGCCATTTTGGTTTTCAGCCCGTCGAGACCATGCCAACTCGACTAGCGTCTAAATTATTTAACAATAATTTGATGTTACCGTCCACCGTGACTATAATAAGCTAAGCTACTGGCGTGCGTGTTGTGTGTATTACTCTTCTTCCAATTCTCTCTACTACCAGTGCTAAACCTAGACCCCCAACAAAGCGCAGCAACGTAAAATAAAAGCATGCGTGCAAAATGAAATGTCCTAAGAAAACTTTTAAATATCACGAAAAGAGACAGACAAAGAAACGAAGACATCAGACAAGTGGGCGTCGAATCGATTGCGAAAAACACCAAAAGACAAGAAATAAGTTATTTGGGCATAAATATAATGATTCGACGGCTTCCAGGCAAAAGGAATGCTTAGAAAAAGACGGATCGATGGAATCAAAGTGACCTTTTAGAGAGACCCAGTTTATGAGGATTCAAAAAGCCACACACCTGGCCCACATCCGATAATAATATATCCTGTCGGTAACTCTCTTTATGAGAGGGCAGATACAGATAAAAAATAGAAATTAAAAAGTTAAAAAACAAAAAACCCCAACCAAACACAAGTAAGAAAGGCATTAACCCCCCC
>NW_004797311.1:414185-415498 GCF_000002075.1 Aplysia californica | reverse complement strand
GTGTGTGTCTGGGGGGTGAGATGGAGGGGGGATGAAGGTATACACTCCTTCCTCCGAGAAAGACTTTTCCGGTTATGCTCCTTTCATAGGCCCCTGTTGCCTTACACCAACACTAATGGGCAAATGTTGTCCTGTGAAGTCAACCCTATAGACTTGGCTTAAATCTTTTATTTTAGAAAACTTCATCCACCCCGTCACCAACAAATAAGAAAGAAAAGGCTGAGTGTAGTGGTAACACTCTCCTCGCCAAGCTATAGCAGTTAGAGTGAAGGGTGCAAGTCGTATGCACAAGAAAAATAAGAGCAACCAACAAAAAAAGAGAGACACACAGACAGACTGACAGAGAAAGAGAGAGAGAGAGAGAGAGAGAGAGAGAGAGAGAGAGAGAGAGAGAGAGAGATGAAAGAGAGAGGTGAAATATGAAAGAACAACAAAAGACGATGAAATACAGATAAAGATAGAATGGCTTTGAGATAAAGAAAGACTTTCTTTGTTCTAAAAATGTAAAGTTTTGTTATCTTTTTCTTGTTTGCTCATTTTTTAAAGTTAATTGTCGAGCTAATGTTTCAAGAGCACGTAAAAAAATGTTAAGATCACCTCATTTGTCGTACCAGTCTCGTTATGGTAGGGAAATGGTTAGCGAATTGGCAACGACTTGAAGTACCCATGAAAACCCGCCAAATTTTCTTCACGAAATGCCTCCCCATCTGGGCGGGGTATACAATCCAGCTCCTGCGATAAAATAGGACCTACACTGAAAAGAGCATTATCGGAGACATTTTATTCTTCCCCCGAGGCGACTTAAAAAGCGGCCAAATCTAGCAAGGGCGACCAAATCGGACAGCACCGTCGTTTGTTCCTCTCGAACCGGTCCAATAAGCTTAGAAATCCCACCAATAAATATTTATTGGCGGGTCTCCGGGTGAGGTATGTGCGTGGCTTTGTCGCAAGATGAGAGCCTGGGTCCGTGAGCTGTGAAAAACACATCAAATATGGCGTGAGTTTGTCTGGAGACAGCGCGGGTGCTGATTGGAACAGCCTCCATCGGTACCACCCCACTGAGGGACATGACTACATAAGACCAAGACTGCCGGAGAGGTGGGTGAAGGGGAGGGGGAGAGGGTGGCGGTCGGTGGTTATATCATGTACACGTTGACGGTTGTTATGTAATAGCTGGACGAAAAAAGGGCGAAAACACGCAGGGCGTTCTCTTGTTGGACGGCTGGGGTGAGCGACCGGTTTTGTTTGGATGTACGGGAGTGGCAGAGGGAGGATAAGAAAGGGAAGGGGTAATTTTTGTTTTGTGTGCGTGT
>NW_004797311.1:411332-412848 GCF_000002075.1 Aplysia californica | reverse complement strand
GAAGAAGAAGAAGAAGAAGAAGAAGAAGAAGAAGAAGAAGAAGAAGAAGAAGAGGAAAAAGAAGACAATAAATCAGTAAAAATTCATCAGCTAAATTTTTTAAGTGTGTATGCTTTGCTATCGTGTCCTTGTCCGCGCGTGTGCGTTTGTTTGCACGTGCCTGGTCAATTGCAACAAGTGCGAAGAAACTTCCCCATCAGCAGAGGCGACGAAACACTCTCAAACTGACAAATTTATGCAAAGAACCGAATAAAATCATGGACGAGGAAAGAAAAACGAAGGGCGTTAGGGATTGGACGGAGGCTGAAATTTTAAAAAAAGGTTGCTAAGGAAAAAGAAAAAACGCGGAGCTCTTTGCCTTGCTCTCCCCGGCTCGTTCTGTCTGTGTGTTCTTCTCCTCTTTATGTTGTCGCTTCTCCTGTTTATCTGAATGCCTGTTTACTTGATTTGTTTCTTCTCTTTTCTTCTTTCCTCATAGTTTTTCACGGCATCTCGTCTTCTCCTTCCCTTTTCTTCTTCTGTCTTCTCCTCTCATTGGTGTCTTCTGTCAAAATTCTGACTTACTTGTTATTTCTTCTTTTCGATTGGCCCCACCTCTCCCATCATTTATGCTCCTGCATCGTCTGTACTCTTTCATTTTTTTCATTCTTCTCATTTCCTCCCCTTTCTTTTCCTGTCCTTACCTTACAAACCCGTTTTTTAAATCTTTCCTCTCTCTTCTCCTTCCTTCTTTTCTTTTCCCGTCTCTTCTCTTTTTCTCTATTTTTACAATGCTGTTCTATGTATCTATGCATGTTGGGAGCATAAGTGTGGTGTGAGTAATGGTATGCTGGATTTTAGGTTTTTAGGGAAAGACGTATAATTTTATGCATCACAGGACATGTTTTTGAGGTGTACTCAAAGTTGTGAAAATGATTGCCTCGTCTTGCAAGGAATGAATCTGAATAATAGTCACGCTGAAAAAAGAAGAAAAAAAAGAAGCTCATCTGTAGGTGCAAACATCTACAAAGGAGTCTAAAATAATTTCAATTAACCCAAAATAATTTAAAAATGACCAGAGTTTATGATGATAGTGTGGAAAAGGTTAAGTGCAACTTTGTTTTTGTTTGAGGATAGGGATTGCCAAGTATTGCAGCGTCTCTGGAAAAAGTTACGTTTGGTCAGCATTACCCATTTAAAAAAAAAGAAATTATTCTTTTATGTTCCCTGTCATTTCAGTTCTTTTTCTGTTTGTGTTGTCTGTTGTCACTTCCATTTTAATCTATTTACTTTCCTATTTCTTTCTTTCCATATTTTCATTAATGTTATACATAAACGAATTTTGTTAGTTGACTTAGAGGTAGAGTGCTCTCGTCTTCATTTTTGGATCATGGGCACAGGCCTGCATCTTGGTATTTATTGGTCTTGAACAACAGATAAGTAAATGAGGTTAACGATTTATCTTTGTTCTTGGGGAAGAAGAGGAAGAAGAAGAAGAAGAAGAAGAAGAAGAAGAAGAAGAAGAAGAAGAAGAAGA
>NW_004797311.1:404945-405987 GCF_000002075.1 Aplysia californica | reverse complement strand
CGAAGGGGGTAAGGGATAGCAAAATGTAAGATGTACAGTGAGAAGGGGATGGAGGGATGGAGATCATCGATGTCAGACTTTATGATAGACTCTTTAAAGATCAATAGGTCTCTCCCTCTCTACGGCTGTGTACACTGTTGATCTATCTCTCTGGTGGGGAATTATTTTATTTATTTGTCTCTACTCTTTGTATCGAGGGTATTGGGGAGCACTCACAAAACGCGGGGATATAAAGATATAAATATTATAAGAAATCCAGACAGCCGGGTCACGCCTGGGATTTTTGTGTATTTCAAGTCAATACAGCGATGATCGAGAAAGAGAGAGGGACATAGAGAGAGAGAGAGAGAGAGAGAGAGAGAGAGAGAGAGAGAGAGAGAGAGAATGAATTGGCTCTGTGCCTGTTTTTTGTGTGGAAAAGAGGAGCTAGTTGAGAATTTATTATGCTTTTTCAGTGGCGAGGGTACAATTTGCGCGGAATTTTCGATGATGGAGAGTAAGTGGTGGTGGTTTGGGGATAAGAAAGGAGATTTAAAAGTAAAAATTATGCAGCAAAAGCTCATAGCTCATATTTGGCACCAGGGACTTTGAAGACAGAAGATAAAAGTATTGTAGGATTGAAAGGGTTAAGGCAAAAAAAGAAGGAAGGTAAGACAAGGTTTAATCAGACTGTAAAAATATTTAGACAGTGGCGGAGCAAAGGAATCGAAGTAATTACGGTGCTAGGAAAACACATTTCCAGGGGAGATAGACAATCGAAGTAACAGAAGATCGGGGTGGTGAGGTCATGTCAGAGGTCAAAGGTTAAGACATGAACATTAGTCTTCTTTTGACCTCGGGGCCTCCGCTTTTTCTGTTTTACGATTCAGTGTTGTTATGAAGATGTTCTATTGTGCCAATTGTTTTTTTGTGTGACTATTTAAGAGTTGTTTTGCTTATCTGTCTGTCAGTCAGTCTGTCTGTCTGTCTGTCTGTCTGTCTGTCTGTCTGTCTGTCTGTCTGTCTGTCTGTCTGTCTGTCTCTATCTCTTTATGTCTCTTCC
>NW_004797311.1:401547-402690 GCF_000002075.1 Aplysia californica | reverse complement strand
GAGAGAGAGAGAGAGAGAGAGAGAGAGAGAGAGAGAGAGAGAGAGAGAGAGAGAGAGAGAGAGAGAGAGAGAGAGAGGGAGGGAGGGAGAGAGATATTTGGTCAGGACACAATTAACCGTTTATACAGACTTCAACATAAGTTAAGGACCACCTTGACAGATTTTTGACAATTCCGAAAAAAAAACCCCCAAAACAGTAAGGAATGTTCCAGAATGTTTTCCCCTGAAAGTGTTAATGGGTTACCAATGCGTACTGCAAAGCTTCCTAAAGGGGCTAAACCACCACGTGCAGCACGGAAATCCTCGGGGATTTTAGACTAATTTGCCTTTCTTTTCA
The DNA here is from genome assembly GCF_000002075.1 of Aplysia californica. Taxonomy (NCBI): domain Eukaryota; kingdom Metazoa; phylum Mollusca; class Gastropoda; order Aplysiida; family Aplysiidae; genus Aplysia; species Aplysia californica. Next base: position 402,353 of record NW_004797311.1, on the reverse strand, counting down.
TCGACTTTTGTGCGACACCACGGACATTCCTCAGTTAAAATTTCTGGTGCACATGATAAACGGACGTACGGGATCGAACTGTGCTCACTTTGTTGGCAATATAAGCCGGCGTTTGCGCAAAATCCAGTATCGCATCAACATGCCACCAAGACGAAAGCTGAGAGACTTTGATCGTGTCAGAGCTATGGCATGGCTGCAGGATTGAGTTGGAGCCCGAGAAGTTGCCAGAAAACTTGCAGTTGCACACTCTGTCATTGTCCGCTTGAGGAAACGCCATCAAGCCACTGGATCAGTCCAAGACCGCCCACGAGCAGGTCGACCCAAGAAGACCACTCAGAGTGTTTTCGAGTGGTCCTTAACCTATATATTGAAGTCTGTATTATTCTGTTGTTCTAGGTTTGTCTCAGAATAAAGTTTCCCTGTCATGCTGTCCTCACATATAATTATAAATCACCTTTGTATTTGGTATCAACAAGGAGCGTATTTAAATACCTAATCAATGGAGGAATCATCAAGTTGAAAATATTTCTCCATTTGATGTACCCAGCGGTCAAAGCCAGAGGTCAGTGATCGTTTGTCCAAGGTCCCGAGTGCTTTTCTCATCATAGCCTCTTGAATCTGGTCCTCGTCCTCAAATCGCCGACCTCGCAGCATTCCTTTCACCTTAGGGAAGAGACTGTATTCTGAGATAGACCTCCTATTATGAAGCGCCCAGAGCATGTGTATTTTGATCATATGATGATGATGATGATGATGATAATGATGATGAATATTATTATTATTATTATTATTATTATTATTATTAT
>NW_004797311.1:395010-398224 GCF_000002075.1 Aplysia californica | reverse complement strand
GCGAGGTGGATGTAGAAAGGTCGGGAGGATGGGGGAGGGGGAGGAAACAGGAGGTAGGCTGCAAGAGCTGCAGGTGTTATTAGTATTGTTATTTTTGTTTGTGGTGGTTGTGGTAGTAATTGAAGCGGTGTTGCTTTTTATTGCTGTTGTTAGGAGTGGTGGTGTTGCTGTAATTGGTGCTTTAAAAAATATTGATATTGCTGATAGTACTCCTAGGTTGCAGCTTTAGAGCGAATGGGTGCAGCAGTGGCTAAATTTTCTCAGGAACTGACTAGGAGAGCAGATTGGAGAACCACTTGATCATAGGGAGCTGAGAACGATAGGAGCAGCAAGCACAACAACAGGACAACAGGACAGAACTAGGATCCGTTTAGCTCTGGGCCTAGAGAGGAATTGGAAGATGGCGGAGTAGGGGACAGGGGGGGGGAGAGGGGTGAATACTGGGAATAGTGTAAGAGCATCAAACGTTGTTGTTGCTGTTGTGTGTGTGGTAGCCTATCCGTTCGAAATGTTTGGAGCCCCGAAGAGCGTGCTCGTCGCCAGGGCCACCGCCTCCCTTGGGTAGAGGGTGAGGCAGTCCAACCTCCCCGAATCCTCGCCGAAGAGATGCCACCGCCGAACCTTGTTGCTGTTGTTGTTGTTGTTGTTGTTGTTGTTGTTGTTGTTGTTGTTGTTGTTGTTGTTGTTGTTGTTGTTTTGTTGTGATAGTGGTGGAAGCAGAGCTGCTGTTTTATTGTTGTTTTGTGTTGGTGGTGTTGCTGCTGTTTTTGCTATTGTTCTTGTTGTACCCGTATCTTTTTAAAATGTTTGTTTCTTTTTTCGTGGTAATGTTGCTGTTTTAATTGTTGTTGTTATTGTTCGTCGTGTTTCTAATTTCTTGTTGCTACTGGTGGTTATTTCTATAATTTGTAACTTTCCAGCGAATGAGCCTGGTAGCGACTACATTTTGTTTGGAACAAATTATTAGTGCAATGCATTATTCATCTTCTTTAGGTGTCAGATCTGGAGGAGACATTGACGATCATGGTACTCCACTCCTTCATGTTGCCTGTCCTCTTGTTCCTCTTGGTTTTTCTTCTTGCATTTTGTTGCAAAGTTGTTCAGGCCATTTGTGTATGTTGTTCTTTGTCTTCCTCTGCTCTCCTTTCCCTCTATCTTTCCACACAGCAGAAGTTTCTCTAGTACATGAAATAATTTTATAAGAACAGTAAAAGTCCCCTTGGGCTGAGAATGATGAGAGCAGCAAGTACAACAAGATACAGGACAATATTACTCGGACCGGAATAGGTTGATTATCTTGACTGACGGGGAAGCCCTGGTGGGGGCGGGGATGGGGGGTGGGTTGGGCGGACCCAAGGAGGGTATGATGGAGAGGGAATTATCAGAGTAGTAAGTGATCTTGTTGTTGTTGTTGTTGTTGTTGTGTACTTAATGTTGACATTTTTATTGTTGTTATTGTTATTACTGGTGGTGGTAGTGGTATTGTTGCTGATGCTATTGTTGGTGGTGTGACTGGAATTGTTGTTCTTGTTGTTGTTATTTGTGGTGGTGTTGGTGGTGTTGGTGGTGTTAGTGGTGGTGGTGTTAGTGATAGTGTTGTTGGTGTTGGTGTTGGTGTTGGAGTTGGTGTTGAAGTTGGTGTTGGTGATGTTGGTGGTGTTGGTGGTGTTGGTGGTGTTCGTGGTGACGGTGGTGTTATTGCTGTTTGTGTTATTGTTGATGGTGTGACTGGAGCTGTTGTTGGTGGTTGTGGTCTTGATATTGCCGTTTGTATTGTGGTTGGTTGTGATGCTGTTCTGTTGTAGGTTTTAAAGCAAATGTGAACGGTAGCGGTTACATTTTGAAAGGAGCAGATTAGGATGGTATATTTATTAATAGAAGTGAAGAGGAGTTAAACAGAGTGAGGAAACAGCCTAGGTCAGAGCTCCTCAAAACCTCCCATTTTGGACTTGCAAAGTAGCTGCCTCTATTGCTGCTTCTGTTGTATCTCTTTAGCAATGGTAAGTGTGGTGGATACGGAACACGCAACTAGACAAATAAATATGAGCAGCGCAGGACAGACTTGATATGGCATTTTCTTTTTTTTTTTTATTAAACAACTTTCCAGTGATCTAAATGACTAGCAAAGCTGCAGGAAATCTGATGTAGTGCATCTTTCTGGACAGATGTGATTTATTGCGTGATTTCTTGCCCAGATAGTTTCTTTTTCCTGATTTCAGATGTTTTAAATTGCCAGGTTGCGAACAGGCATATCGTTAACATGTAATGGAAACGCTTCTACCCACCTCCTTCCCGCGATCTCTTTTAGCAGATAAGTAAACTCCAGTATTTCAGTATTCATGTCCGTGTGACGATACATTCAAAGCGGGAGACTGAGGCTATACATGTACTTGCAAAACATTATGGGTTTCCGCCACGATAAAGTTGTTATGCAAGCCACATGCAAACATGTTATCCGCACTGGTGACCGTGTAGTGATTTAAAAAAGCCGTAAGTAGCTTCTCTCACACTCTTCCCCCCGTCCCTCTCGCTCCCTCCCTCTGTGTGTGTGTATGTGTGTGTGTGTGTGTGTGTGTGTGTGTGTGTGTGTGTGTGTGTGTGTGTGTGTTTGTGTGTGTAACACTTACTGTACGATATATTCCCGATATGAAAGTTGACATTACACACATTGACAATATAAATAACACATTCCAGCGCATCTTTCTTCCAGTAGTACCAATTTATAAACGTTTCCATAAGAACAACTTACCAATATTCATATCGAAAGAAACCTCTTAATTAGGTTAACGACGAATTATTAAGCTCAATAATGCTGCGTTAGATTTTGTATCAAGAAGACGAATGGATAAACAGCTAAATTAGATAGGGAAGGATGTCGGTCACTAGAACAGGATTCTCCGCATTAACGCCGGCTCGAATGGCGTCTCTCCCATGTCGCCATTGGAGCTTGTAAAACATCCCACGCCCGGCCTTCCCGAGAGGCTGCAGTGTCTCACTGTCCGTAGGGTCAGCCCGTCCTGTGTTGAGATCATGAGGTAATTTGCACCCCATGCCCGCTCAGTGACTGGGAGGGGGGTTAGGGGTGAGGGTTGATGGGAGGTGGAAGGGGAGATTAAAGGGAGACGGAGAGAGAGGGAAGAGAGAGAGATGAGGAGAGAGATGGGGAGGTAGAGGGAGGGAGAGAGACAGAAAGTATGTATGTGTGTGTGTGTGT
>NW_004797311.1:389632-394367 GCF_000002075.1 Aplysia californica | reverse complement strand
CCCCCCTGCTTTTCTTCCTCTAAGCAAAAACAAAAACAAAAAGCCCCTACCCCTCCCCCCAACACACACTCATGTACAACATAATTTTTTTTAAATACCACCCAAAAAAAAACAACAAAAAACAACAACAAACAAACAAACAAACAAACAAACAAAAAATTGAATGACGAAGCCAACAACACCCTTTGCCCCCACGAAAACAGCCACCTCAAAACAGACTAACAGACAAACAAACAAAAAAACATACAAACGCAAAAGAAACAGAACAGAACAGCAACACAGCTCCAAAATGTGTGGACGAGAACAGAACTGTTTCAGATGCAGCAAAACCTACAACAACAGCTCAAAACCTGCGAATTGAAAAAGAGTATGGCTCCTGATGGGTGTGACGTACTAAATGAAAATCTTCTTGTTTTGCCGTTCTCGTTTCTCCTCATCACTTCATTTACTTCATCATTTTCCGTGGGTACTCTGGTGTAGTTCGCTCATACTTTCCAGTCAAACATTAAATGCAACGAATTAATTTCAAGTCCTTCTTATCTTATTTCGTCTTTTTTGTTTGTTTCGGAAGTGTTTTACGGCGCTCGCAACTGCTTATTAGCATGCGGGACACATTAAACATTTACGGTGGGTAGGATATTTTGAATTTTGCTTGGGTGGCGGCCTAGACGGTCAGAGATAGTATAAGAACGTATAGGTGGCGGCTGAAGCCTACTCTTATCGATTTTAGACAAATAAGAGAGGGGGCAAAGGGGGTGAGGGGGTGGGAGCAGATTGTGGAGACGAAAGCAGACGACTGAACATTGCTAGAGAGCAGAAAAAGGAGGGGAGAGGAGACTATTTTAGAGAAAAAAAATTTTCCGACGCTCCCCGGATTCAAACGCGGGACCTTTGAATGAGAGGCAAACACCTTAACCTATAGGCCGAGAGAGCCGACCCCCCCCTTCTTATCTTTGTACCTTACTTTCTTGTAGTAAAACCTTACTCTTCGGCACTTGCATGACCTCTATTGGTGTTGCAGGTGCAGTAACACTCTTCCAAAAACTAAAACTAAACCCCCGTTTCCCATTCGATATAGACTTCTTCTGTTACCTACGTTACACTGTGTACACATACCGTCTGTTTTCTCACAGCTCTCTTTTTAATTTCATTCTACAGGCTTATACTTGCGAGTGTACAAACAGTCATGTATCTTGTTTCCGCTACGTTCCTTCTACGTTTCTTATCTAACGATAATGATAATATGGCGCATTGCTGCATCTTCATTCAACACTTCATATTTTCCTTTCACGAAGAGCATAACCAACTGAGGATGTCTCAGGCTTTAAGGGAGCGCCCCCCTCCCGATAACGAAAAGAAAAGGTTTGAGGAAGCGGTTTTCACCTCTGTAGCCACCTAGTAGATTCAATGTTAACAGAAACACCACACATTTGCCTCATTGAGTATATCTTTTTTTTTTTTTTTAATCCGATCCGATTCGGCTAACAGTGTTTAGATTTTCAATCGAAATAATTTTTGAGGCAGCGTGGTGGAATCAGACTCTCGTCAACTTTAATGCATGTAGAGTTACTGGTATCATCTTAAAGCTTGTTCAGTTGTCTTTATTTGGATGGGAAAAAAATCCATTTATCTTGAGTACAAGTCGAGATATTTGCGAAAGAAGGAGGTGGGGTTCACCTATTTTCAGTGGTAAAATTAGTGAGAAAATGGCCGCCAAAGATTTGTTATTTCCTTAGCTAAAGAGTCCGTGGTAACTAAAAATTTACATTTTTTGAATCTTTAATCAACGTTTTTCAGAAAAATCCACACATAAACGAAATCTTTAATGGGTATGAAAAGAGTTTAGCCGAAAAACAAAAATTTGATAAAAATTCACAAACCTGCGGAAAAATACAAGTTTCTTCACTTTGATTATTTTGACGAGAGCCTGATTCCACCACGCTGTCTCACATTTTGATTCGTCGTGCAGTTTTCAGTTTTCATTTCATAAACCTTCTCCACTGGCTGGGAGTGGTCGATTAACGACGCTTTGGTGGGTGTGGTTTGCTCTTTCTTTTCCATACAAAATATTCTGTCGCATCGTCCTTATCTCTCCTTTATTTTGTATGTTCCTCTCTAGTACCACCTCTAATCTTCGGTACGTACGTGACCTATATGAGATGCAAGTACTGTAAACTTATTACAAAAATTAAAATAAAACACCTGGCTGGGGTCTAAAATTGACGTCACGACAGGGTGGAAAATATGAAAACAGTTTGAAAGGAGCGCTTAACTCAAACCATACTTGGGGGCGGGGGGGGGGGGTGGGGGGGGGGTCTCGAGGTCTAAAGGTACGGTGTTCTCCTCTCTTTCAAAAGGTTAATGGTTCAAAACGCAACTGCGACGGAACATTTTCTTATCGGAAATGTTCTCCTTTCATCTCCTTTTCTGCTCTGGAACCATGTTCTGTCGTCTGCTATATCTCCACTTTTTGCTCCGTCTCCCCGTCGTCTTTGCCCCGTCCTCTGGGCTCCTGACTCTTTCTGCTGCCTTTCAGCTGCCATTCCTTGGTTGAAGTAAGTGGTTTGGTTGAGTCGTTGTCCTTTCTCAACAGTCTGCATTATCGACCCCGCAATGAAAGCGACAGTGAGCTGATGTCATGGAGACGACTTTTGTGTTTACAAAACACTGACCTCAAAATCTTTTTTTTTTTGGTCTCAGCCACTTGAACTTGGTGGATTAGATGAAGAAAAGCTAATTACCTAATTTTAGAGATAAAAAATAACATCTATGCGGAAATAAGACCTGTAAGTAAAAGATGACCATATGCTTACATAATTATAGCGAAGATTGTTTTCTATTTTTTTTTGGTTATTGTTTTACGGCGCTCGCAACTGCAAAAGGTCATATGAGCGCACAGGACACATTAAACACTTTCAGTTGGTAGGAAATTTTGAATTTTGCCCGGGAGGCGGCCGAAGCCTACTCTTATTGATTCTGAGCCACCAAGGGATCTTTTACATGCGGAACTTGCACACAGGACCTCCGAGATTTTTCGCCCTTGTCCGAGAAGGCTAGGTGTAGATCTTCCCTACCAGAGGATCAGGGGAGTGGCTGAAAGACAGCAGTAAGAAGGAGCTAAGGAGTAGCAGTAGAAAGGCTGCAGAAAGATTCAGGAGCCCAGAGGAGGGGGCAAAGGAGGTGAGGGGGTGGGGGCAGAAAGTAGAGACAAAAGCAGAGGACAGACCATTGCTGGAGGAGGTGAAAGGAGACAATTTTAGAGAAGAAAATGTTCGGTCGCTACCTGGATTCGAACTCCAGGACCTTTAAATGAGAGGCCAACACCTCTAGGCCACGAGAGCCCACTCTCTTTCTCTAACAGTAACAGAAACACATACCCTTAACGAGTTTAATTATAAACAGCTCAACTAATTGTGAAGACACATGTTTTTCCACATTTTGTGAAGGAAAAGGGTGGAGTTAGGGTATGTGTATAACTATAATATATATGTCTTTCAAACTGCAGACTCATCATTTCAAATACAAGTAGCTTTAAAATAATTCCCTGGCCTGTTAATTAGACTTTTCTAAAAATTTGTGACGTTTTCCCCGGTGTTATTTTTATCTAGCTTACGGGGAGAGTTAGGTCAGAATTTGATTCTTTCTTTTTTTAAATTTCCTTTTTCCGTTTAAATTTGTTCCGTTGAGGTTGCAAATTATGATTGATAGCGTTTTTCTGATAGACGGAATTTGCAATAAATTGAATTATTAACACATTATCCTGCGATGTACCCCATTCCCCAAAAAAATCAAAAGAAGAAGAAGAAGGAAAAAAAAGGAGAAGAAGAAGAAGAAGAAGAAGAAGAAGAAGAAGAAGAAGAAGAAGAAGAAGAACAACAACAACAACAACAACAACAACAACAACAACAACAACAACAACTACTACTACAACAACAACAGAATAAGAGCAAAAACAAGAGTAAGAACAAAACGACAACGAAACGCACACTCACAAAACAAAATGGATTTTTTTTCTTGCTCTCGGTCTTTCCCGGAGACCAGTGTTTGTAATTTATGTACGCCATTACAAAACAAATTTCCCAAGGGGGTCAATATAGTGGAATTTATTTATTCATTCATTTCTTTAGTGCTTTGTTCTTTACACCTATATATGTCTTTATTTACTATTCAACTTTGACGATTTAGAGCAAACTTGAGTTACAATTATTTTAACCCGCATTTCCCTCTCTTCTTTCGAATCAGTGTCATGATTTGGTTCTTCGCATTGGACGCAGAAAACATAAGTTCGATTCTCGCGTACAAAGCAAAATTATTTTAGCTTTCTCCGTCTTTTAAATTACTCGGATACTGTATTTCACTTATCCTGAGCTAGCCCTGAATGGCAGGGTAAAAAAGCACGCCTCCTAAATGATCCAAAGTGTGTCTATGAAGGTACTAGTGCACAATAGCGTTTCAGTCAGCTCTTGTGAGGTGTTAATGTGATATCCTTTATTTCGGATGTAGTACCCTCTGAAATTGAATTTAATTTTGCGTATGAGTCATTATGAAAATGGAATTGTAGAAGATTAACGCGACACTATAGGAATAATTTAGGAAAAGGGTTGTTTCGACCCTGTCTGTCAGAGCCAACTTGGGTTCATAAAGATACAACGTCCCAGTAGATAAACGGAATTACCTTTTACTTGGTGTCAACCTCCCCCCCCCACCCCCGCCCCACACCTACACACTCACTCAC
>NW_004797311.1:383431-385923 GCF_000002075.1 Aplysia californica | reverse complement strand
GACAGAGAGAGAGAGAGAGAGAGAGAGACAGAGAGAGAGAGAGAGAGAGAGAGAGAGAGAGAGAGAGAGAGAGAGAGAGGTTCCATAAAAGCTGAAATGTCGCAGTTTCGTGTGAAAGTTTTTATTGCTGTTATTTCAGGTTGTCCCTGTTGCCTCAATGAATGTGTTCTTGTTGCGTGATGTAATCTTTTAATGAAACTGTTTCAATATCAGCTGCTCACATTGCTAGTGGATTCTATAACAACAGGAACTTTTGTTTTACTCGCCATTTTTCGCGTAATAGTATCCCTGTTATTCGTTATTCATACCAATCAGCGAGACATCCTGAAAAATTGATGTGTTTTCGACATTCACACGCCACTTTTCAGATTTGTTTTTTGTCGATCCGATCCCTTTAATTTAAGCTTCTAAAACCTGTCGATAATTTTGGATTCATAATTTTTTTTGTTTTTTTCATTGTGTTTCAGTTGGTTTGCGTAGATGTTTAATTTGCTCCGCAGAGTTCAAATAAATGATTAACTTATCTTGGTGGTCAAGCCCATAAAGCGAGGTTTTTTTCGCGTGGTAGCGTAATGATCGTCCAAACGAACTGGCCTCTGGGACTGGATCTGACTCGAGGGCTGCAGGTTGGTGAACCCGGGTCTAAATTATGCCGTTTGAGGGCGTAAAACTTTAATAGTTACTTGGAGAATTTTGCGTGTATTGCGTTTCCCTTCCGTGCATCTGTCTATCTTCATATGTTTTTCTTGTCTGTCAGTCTGCCTTCATGCAAAGTAGGAGCTTGAAGCGATGTGTACTGTATATGAAAAGAGGAATAACTAACTATATATTGTCCATTCAAAGCCTTTGAAACACATAATAAAAAATATCATCTTAGTGTGATCTACACCTTCTATTTCTCTCCAGCGTTGCTTTTACCTTATTTCTTTCTATGTGGTATTACTGCGTTCACTCCCTGTTCGCTACAATAACACCCTAGGCTCATTGAAGTGCGTTTAAATTTCATTGTACTTAAGTAAGTATGAGTAAAGAGAGGTACGTGGTATGATAAAGACAATTTTAAAACGACAAATATCTAGAACAACAGGTAGAAAGAACCTGCAGAGGAACATATAACACACATAACCTACATATGTGGTGCCCTCCTACCCCCTACAGAAATGCTTAGTGTCGACACAGATTTCTTCAGTGCTTTCAGTTAGCCGCTAGTTGTTTTAGGTAGGTGCTGTGGCGTTCCAGTTTTACTTAGTAGAAATTATGTGCATTCACTAACTGTATTCTATTGCTTTCTACAGGCATGTCTAAGAGAATGACATTCTAGTTTCTTCGTGCAGGACATCCATCCAGTTGATCATGACGATGGGGTTTGAAGCATCTAATGTACTGAGGAAAAGCACAATACGATTATATTTAATCAATGAATTAATGACTCCTGGGGTAGGTGACTATTTGTTGTTTACTGATTTATGCTTAACTAACATAATGGTGTCATTAATATAGTGATTTTGTTCATTGTTTTTGCAAGTGTGTGTGTGTGTGTGTGTGTGTGTGTGTGTGTGTGTGCGCGTGTGTGTGGGCCTGTGTGCATGTGTATAAATATGTATGTGTGTATCTATATGTGTTTTTGTTTGTTTGTTTGCTTGTGCATATTTGTGTGTGTGTATGTTTGTGCGTGCGCACGCTCACACACGAGCATAAGACCAGTGGAGCATCACTTGTTCAAGTAGGAAAAATAACACACAATAGGACTAACACCTTGGGAAACAATACGTCATGTAAAGATTTCAAAACCACAACTTTTTTCTATGTGGATGTGCACGAGCACAACGTCGTGAATTTATTTTATCTTCAGAATGGGCACATTCAAAACGCTTATACACTAACCCTCCAACCTTTTGTGGGTTTTGTTGAAATAGTGACAACAATTAAATTAAAGTTAAAGGGGTTTGGGGGGTACACCCCCAAAGTCCCAATTCGGCTCTTGAGTTGTAGGCATTTTTAGCTTCCTCGGCCTCTCCTACAACTGTTTCAACCTATAAGAACCCCCCAAAACCGTACTTTTTTTCCATACCGGGCATGTTTGTCACCACCATTTCCTCATAAAGTCAATATTTTCTTTTTCTTTATCGGCCATTTTCTCAAAACGCGACTTTTCTCTATACCTTTTTGAATAACTCCACCATTTTTCACCCAATCTTCATGAAATTTTCACACAATGAAGAGAAGATGTAATACTAAACATTTTTCCGTTAAATTTTTGTATGGAATAGATTTTTGTTGGTGTGGTCTCGAGAGTGGATTTTAACGGATTTTTTGCAAATTTAAATGCTACCTCGGGAAAAAAATTAATTAAAAATGATCAAATTCGTTTAGGAAAAAACAACAACAGATAAATATTTAGATCTAATGTTTTTTAACACGCAATGAATTTCCATGAGCAATTAGTGCGGTATTCATTACGTAAGACATGTCAACAAAATCCAATATGGCCG
>NW_004797311.1:380695-383331 GCF_000002075.1 Aplysia californica | reverse complement strand
GCACTCACTCCCAGCCTCTGTCTCCTTCCCGACGGGAGCCCGCCAAGATCGAAGTCCGCCGTCTGCTCTATTTCAATAAAACCATAAGGAACAAACAAAACAAAACAAACAGACAATACCCACCGGTTACATAACCGTCTCAGAAGGCGAGGCTAAAATGGAACGTACAAAGCTGAAAACCCCCCCCAACTCAGCAACTCCAAACCCAAACCCGCACAAAACCCAACCCCAACGAAAAACAAAATCTGCGGGTCGCGCGTTCCCGGGAGCCTTGACCAGTATAGCAGCGAAGGGCGCGGGCTGAGACAAGTGCGGGCAAAAGAGAGAAGAGCTGCTGCTGCTGGGCCCATTCCATTTGACAAGTCACCGTCAACACTCGCCATTTCTTTTCTTTTTTACTTTCCGCTCTTCATAGCTTTAAGAAAAGTGACAGAGACATTCAAATGCGGTATGATTTGTCATTTAAAAAAAGGGATTTTTTTTCGGATTTTCATCCCATTTTTATTTTTCAACTAGTAAAATTATAGAATATTACGTATATACACTATTATAATATAAAATCACTTAAGTAAATACAGCAATACTTTTCGAACAGCAAATGTTGTTGATGGATTTGTTTATAAGGAAGACAAAAAAACACACACAAAAAACAAACAAACAAACAAAAACCCCCCCCTCCTTAAGTGTGTAGATTAAATGCCGTGAACGAAGCCAGTTGAAAGAGTGTGCTCTTGACGTGGACACACACACACTTCCAAGTTGCCACCAGTTTAAATAACAGCTTTAGTAGCTTAAGACTCACCATATTGATGATTGTCAGTGTTCCCGAATCGTGTTTATTTAAAAAAATCGACACAAATCTTCAACGGAGGTTGTGATTAAATTAAAAATAATAAAAGTTTTGTGAAGAGTTCAATTTCCAAGCAACACTCGCTTTCGATAGCACACGTTTCTTAAATTAGCGACTAAATGATGTTGACCTACACGTTGAAAAATGTTCTGTTTTGTTATGGGTTTTTTTACAGTGAAAGGAAAAGGATGGCATTCTCCTTTAATCGCCTGGGGAATTGTACTGAAACGAACTCTGTAATGGTCGCACTATTTTAGCTGAACTCTGAAAAAAAAGTATTTTCAGTTCTTAAAGAAATAGGGTTATCAGGTACTAGACGAAAACAGAAAGTTCAAAAACCCCATTAAGCGCTAATTCAATTGAAACTAGTCGAATTACTGCGTCGTTATGACAACATCGTTAAGAATACAGGAATTTAATCGCACGTTATTTACATTGACAGTAATGTCCTTCCACCTTGGGCGTGATTAGATTTCTCTTTTCTCCGTATACCGTCTTAATTATTGAAAAATTTGAATTCTTCTGTTTTCGATTTTTTTTTTTAGATTAAAACACCAAGCAGTAAAATCTTCAATCCCTAGACCCTATAGGAAGCTGTAACTTTTGATTTATTTTGCTTTAGTAAGTGTTTTATGGCGCTCGCTGATATGGGCGCGCGGGACACATTAAACATGTTCATTTTGGTAGGAATGAATTTTGAATTTCGCCAGGGTGGTGGCTAAAGCCTACTCTTGTCCATTTTTGACCACCAAGAGATCTTTACCGTGCGCAAATTGCACATGGGACCTCCGAGATTTTTTATCCTTTTCCGAGAAAGCTTAATGTTAGATCTTACCCATCCTAAGATCAGGTGTGTTGCTGAAACAGTAGTAAGAAAGAGTCAAGGAGTAGCACAGTAGAAAGTCTACAGAAAGAGAAGGGGGCAAATGGAGGTGGGCTTGAGGGCAGAAAGTGGAGATGAAAGCAGACGACAGAACATTGCTAGAGAGTAGAAAAGGAGGTAAAGGAGAAAGTTTTAGAGAAGCAAATCTTCCGTCACTGTCAGGCTTAGAACCCGGAACCTATTGAAATAGAGGCAAACGTGGTAACCTCCAGACCACGAGAGCCCCCCGCGGTAACTTTAATTGCCGTTGTGATGACAACATCCAGATAACATGGCTATGCCCGAACCATGCATAACTGTGGTATACATGTTTTTCCTACCCAAGATGTTGATGCACTTTCTTCCTTCCCACCCCAATGTGTGTGTGTGTGTGTGTGTGTGTGTGTGTGTGTGTGTGTGTGTGTGTGTGTGTGTGTGTGTGTGTGTATGTTTGTTTTTCATCTGTATTTCACGAGTGTTGTAGAAACAGGTTTACGCAAATTGTGCGGATTATCGACAGACACTGCAGGTGGTTGGCGGGTGCTCTGGTGTGGTTTGCTCCTTCTTTCCTACCGAACATCTATCTCCTTCTCTTTCTGCACTTGACGACCTGCGATGTACCTACCTATCTGCCTCCCCAGATGTTGGAAATACTCTACTATACAGCAACGAAACGCAGCTGATAAAAACCTGAAAATTCTTTGCCATATTGACAGGCCAAAGGGCAAGATGTTTTAGTAGAGGTTTTACGGTGCTCGCAACTGCATAAGGTCATATGAGCGCCAGAAGATTAGAGGTGTTACAAGAGAGTAACAAACATAAAAAAAGAGGGGGAGATAAGGACGATATATGTTTGATAGGAAAGAAGAAGCAAACCACACCAGAGCACCCGCCAACCACCCACAAAGGGCAAGAACTCAGATG
>NW_004797311.1:379243-380595 GCF_000002075.1 Aplysia californica | reverse complement strand
GAGAAGGGGGTCCACAGAAATCTAATCGCGAGGGGCACACTGTATGTGCACTGTCAGATCCATAGAGGCGAGAATAAAACTTTTCTCTTTTCGATAGAGGTTTGGTTTTTTATATTTTTTATTGAATTTGTTTTTTTTGTAGAATCAGAATGCATTATGGCTTGCATGTGACAGACGAGAGACCGAGATTGGCATCATTCTAAATATAGCCCTCTCCCAGGACGAAAATAGTATATCCGGCGCGAAAAAGTGGCCCAGTGATATTTGACGGTGCTCACGCATGCTCAGCTACTCATAAATGACAAATGAAAGGCGACATAATAATATATTATGTGACATCTTGACTGAAAAAGGGAGCAAATGAGTTAAAGGCGAATGAGAGAAAAACCGATGTGTGTGACTGCGCTCGCGCTGTGTGTGTGTGTGTGTGTGTGTGTGTGTGTGTGTGTGTGTGTGTGTGTGTGTGTGTGCGCGCACGCGCGAGCGCGGTGTGTGTTTTAGTGTGTGTGAACAAATTTGTGGAAGAGAACCCCCCCCTCCCCCCTCCCCCCAATCCAAACTGACTACTGTCGGTTCGGTCTCCACTGTTCGATCTTTCTTTTCCTTTTCAGTGTGTTAATTATACAAATGATAACTGCTTTTCAAGTTGTTGTTTTTTTGTTACTTGTTTGTTTTGTTTGTGTGGTTTGTTTGTTTGTATCTTTGTTTTGTTTTGGGATTGTTTTTTTTGGGTTTTATGGATGGAGGTTAACTCAATACTAAAGTATCACAATTACATGTATATACCGGTAATGAAATCCGCCGCCATGTCTCCTGTTTGTTTGTAGATGAGCAGTATTTTCTCCAAGCAGGATTTTCCTTCATCTCACGTTACTTATAAAAATACACATCTCTTTCTTTCATATCACTGTTAAGTTACCTTTTGATAAAACACTCTTGCTGTTCATGCATTGCAAAATAATGAAGAATCTGTTCTTTGCTGATCTAAAAAAACAAACTATGTTACATGTATTTTTATTCGTGGTAAACATTGAATACGTGGATTGATTTCATGCACTGCAGTGGGATTAAAATCTGATGAGGTTATATTTGTGTTGTCAGGATATTTTTTTTGGTGCGTATTCCATTTACCTGCTTGTATTTCAGGATTGATTTAAAATGTAGACAGGACAAAGGGTTTCAATGGCAAAATAATCTGCTCTCGAGAAGCAGCTTCAAAGCTCCACGGAATGAATTTAAATGCTTTGATGCTGTTGCTGTTGCTGTAGTAGTAGTAGTAGTAGTAGTAGTAGTAGTAGTAGTAGTAGTAGTAGTAGTAGTAGTAGTAGTAGTAGTAGTAGTAGTAGTAGTAG
>NW_004797311.1:376490-379143 GCF_000002075.1 Aplysia californica | reverse complement strand
TGTGAGTGTGGACGTGTTTGTGTGTGTGCATGTATAAGTGTGTATGTTTGTGTGTATGTATGTGTGCGCGCGCGCGCGCGTGTGTGTGTGTGTGTGTGTGTGTGTGTGTGTGTATGTGTGTATGTTAGTGTGTGCGCGCACGCGCGAGCGCGGTGTGTGTTTTAGTGTGTGTGAACAAATTTGTGGAAGAGAACCCCCCCCTCCCCCCTCCCCCCAATCCAAACTGACTACTGTCGGTTCGGTCTCCACTGTTCGATCTTTCTTTTCCTTTTCAGTGTGTTAATTATACAAATGATAACTGCTTTTCAAGTTGTTGTTTTTTTGTTACTTGTTTGTTTTGTTTGTGTGGTTTGTTTGTTTGTATATTTGTTTGGTTTTGGGATTGTTTTTTTTGGGTTTTATGGAAGGAGTTTAACTCAATACTAAAGTATCACAATTACATGTATATAACGGGAGTGAAATCCGCCGCCATGTCTCCTGTTTGTTTGTAGATGAGCAGTATTTTCTCCAAACAGCATTTTCCTTCATCTCACGTTACTTATAAAAATACACATCTCTTTCTTTCATATCACTGTTCAGTTACCTTTTGATAAAACACTCTTGCTGTTCATGCATTGCAAAATAATGAAGAATCTGTTCTTTGCTGATCTAAAAAAACAAACTATGTTACATGTATTTTTATTCGTGGTAAACATTGAATACGTGGATTGATTTCATGCACTGCAGTGGGATTAAAATCTGATGAGGTTATATTTGTGTTGTCAGGATATTTTTTTTGGTGCGTATTCCATTTACCTGCTTGTATTTCAGGATTGATTTAAAATGTAGACAGGACAAAGGGTTTCAATGGCAAAATAATCTGCTCTCGAGAAGCAGCTTCAAAGCTCCACGGAATGAATTTAAATGCTTTGATGCTGTTGCTGTTGCTGTAGTAGTAGTAGTAGTAGTAGTAGTAGTAGTAGTAGTAGTAGTAGTAGTAGTAGTAGTAGTAGTAGTAGTAGTAGTAGTAGTAGTAGTAGTAGTAGTAGTAGTAGTAGTAGTAGTAGTAGTAGTAGTAGTAGTAGTAGCAGGAGTAGTAGTAGTAGTAGTAGGAGTAGGAGTAGTAGTAGTAGTAGTAGTAGTAGTAGTAGTAGTAGTAGTAGTAGTAGTAGTAGTAGTAGTAGTAGTATTAGTAGTAGTAGTAGTAGTAGTAGTAGTAGTAGTAGTAGTAGTAGTAGTAGTAGTAGTAGTAGTAGTAGTAGTACAAGAAGAAGAAGAAGAAAAATAAGAAGAAGAAGAAAAAGAAGAAAAGGAAGAAAAAGAAGAAAAAAAAGGAAAAGAAAATGATGATAGTGATGATGATAATCATACAAATTTCAACCCCTCCCCCTTTTTGTGTTTTTTCCCCTTTCCAGACACCCACTGTCGTCCCCAAGATACACACACACACACACACACACACACACACACACACACACACACACACACACATGCTCACACACACACACACACACTCACATACACACAAACACACACACACACACACACACACACACACACACACACACACACACGCACGCACGCGCACAACTCACACACCAATGCCATTAAAATCTAACCTATCGCCATTTATGCAATGTTTTTCAGCCCACAGCCCTCTATTTATTTACTCCATTGTTCTACTCTTAAGCTAACTGCACTTCTAATTTTCTAACGCACCATCATGCACCATTTATTAGATGTATTAGTAATCTCTCTTGCTGCTGCAAGGTTTTGTGTTTGGATTTGTTCTTGTCAAAGTGATAGATAGGGAGATATTGTGTAAAATGCCATCAAATGAGATGAAATTGCACGCTGGAGTGCCTTAGCACGGTTTGCATTGAAAATGTGAATGTCCTTTTGGGAGAAAACATAGGAAAGGACACAATCTTTATTATGAGATTTTTGTGTACAGCAAATTAATTCCAACCTAATTGCACTTTCGTTTGCACCATGTTTAAGTACAATTTGACTCCTGCCTCAGGTATTATTAATTATCAACTTCGCTTTTGCAATTTAAAGGTGAGTTTTTAAATGTTTTAGAATGAGCACCATATTACCCTAGTCTTTAAAATCAACATTGCTTTTCCTACAAAAAAATAAAAATGAAATGGTTCCACAAGTCATGTATGGATATATTATAAATATAATAATATATCTCAATAAAATTTTATATCTGTATATTATTTCATTTAATTCTTTATCTTATTTTAATGCATATAATAGACTTTTGTCTCTTTTAAATATATCTAATCCTACATATTGTGCAAAGTCACCGCATTTTTTACCTGTTTCAGCTACACATTTTAGACCTATATTTCTGTCGTGAATCTATAGCTTACCAGAGTCCTTGTCAGTGAAACAAGTAAAGTTTCCGCAGGCTTAGAATTTCCCTGAAAAATAGGAGACAATCTCAGTTCTGTGCAAATTCACCCTGTTTTGCCCATGACTCCCGAGAAAGCAAAACATTAAAAAATTGTAAACTATTCTTAAACTATAATGCCCAGGTCTTCGTCTAAACTTCTTTAAAATCGACTTTCAACAATGCTGCTGCTGCTGCTGCTGCTGCTGCTGCTGCTGCTGCTGCTGCTGCTGCTGCTGCTGCTGCTGCTGCTGCTGCTGCTGCTGCTGCTGC
>NW_004797311.1:375077-376390 GCF_000002075.1 Aplysia californica | reverse complement strand
TTAGTAGTAGTAGTAGTAGTAGTAGTAGTAGTAGTAGTAGTAGTAGTAGTAGTAGTAGTAGTAGTAGTAGTAGTACAAGAAGAAGAAGAAGAAAAATAAGAAGAAGAAGAAAAAGAAGAAAAGGAAGAAAAAGAAGAAAAAAAAGGAAAAGAAAATGATGATAGTGATGATGATAATCATACAAATTTCAACCCCTCCCCCTTTTTGTGTTTTTTCCCCTTTCCAGACACCCACTGTCGTCCCCAAGATACACACACACACACACACACACACACACACACACACACACACACACACACACACACACACACACACAACTCACACACCAATGCCATTAAAATCTAACCTATCGCCATTTATGCAATGTTTTTCAGCCCACAGCCCTCTATTTATTTACTCCATTGTTCTACTCTTAAGCTAACTGCACTTCTAATTTTCTAACGCACCATCATGCACCATTTATTAGATGTATTAGTAATCTCTCTTGCTGCTGCAAGGTTTTGTGTTTGGATTTGTTCTTGTCAAAGTGATAGATAGGGAAACATTGTGTAAAATGCCATCAAATGAGATGAAATTGCACGCTGGAGTGCCTTAGCACGGTTTGCATTGAAAATGTGAATGTCCTTTTGGGAGAAAACATAGGAAAGGACACAATCTTTATTATGAGATTTTTGTGTACAGCAAATTAATTCCAACCTAATTGCACTTTCGTTTGCACCATGTTTAAGTACAATTTGACTCCTGCCTCAGGTATTATTAATTATCAACTTCGCTTTTGCAATTTAAAGGTGAGTTTTTAAATGTTTTAGAATGAGCACCATATTACCCTAGTCTTTAAAATCAATATTGCTTTTCCAACAAAAAAATAAAAATGAAATGATTCCACAAGTCATGTATGGATATATTATAAAAATAATAATATATCTCAATAAAATTTTATATCTGTATATTATTTTATTTAATTCTTTATGTTATTCTAATGCATATAATAGACTTTTGTAGCTTTCAAATATATCTAATCCTACATATTGTGCAAAGTCACCGCATTTTTTACCTGTTTCAGCTACACATTTTATAACTATATTTCTGTCGTGAATCTATAGCTTACCAGAGTCCTTGTCAGTGAAACAAGTAAAGTTTCCGCAGGCTTAGAATTTCCCTGAAAAATAGGAGACAATCTCAGTTCTGTGCAAATTCACCCTGTTTTGCCCATGACTCCCGAGAAAGCAAAACATTAAAAAATTGTAAACTATTCTTAAACTATAATGCCCAGGTCTTCGTCTAAACTTCTTTAAAATCGACTTTCAACAATG
>NW_004797311.1:372775-374865 GCF_000002075.1 Aplysia californica | reverse complement strand
CTAGTGGTGACGATGACGAGGACGCCAAGCTTTGCCCAGCCTTGGGGATTTTTTTCAGCTCATTGAAACCCATGCAAAGAATTTTACAATTTAGGACTTACTCGTAGGTAAATACACGATTATGTGAGATTAAAAAGATAAACACGCCAACTTCAATCTGAGCTACTGGGTGCTCCATGGTAAGTTTGGGCTCTTGGCAAAAGTCAAGAGGACGTCCCCAACTTGATCCAGTACTCATATCAAGGGGCCTCCACCCTCCGTACGCGATATTTTGGGTCGCTATTAAAAAATTACTCCCTCGTTAGTTACCAAGGTAATTCTTGTCGACACTTATAGGGTTTTGTTCGAACTTTTAGTATACGCTAAGAATAACGTGTTGTGATTTTCCGCGCTTTGAACAAATCTGGGTGGTTTCTGGGATTATGCACCCGGCGAGGTTTGAAAATTTCTTGAAAATAATTTATTTGCGACAGTTTCAGTAGCTACAATATGTGTGATTTGCAGAAAAATTACATACCCACAAAAGCAGAGCATTTGTGTGTAGGAGTGAAAGTAAAAATAAAATACTGCTTGCCCTTTTCCCAATTTACTTATACAGGGGAGGGACAAAGGATTAACGGGACTAACTGCACAAAAAAACAAGTTCTCTTGACTATACCCGAGCTTATAATTATGTCAAGCGTGTGTCGGTGAAACAGTGTTTATGCAGACAGGATACCTTTAATACAAAAAAGGGCGCTACACAGTGGCAACTAGCCAGAGTGTGTGGATAGTCAATATTAATTGAGATCATGTTGTGTTTCAAATAATGTCGCAATAAAATACTTTTATTTATTTATCTATTTTATTTATGTTTACACATTTAAACATGATTGAAAGTGGGCTGTTTCTGTGACGTCTTTGTTTTTCTATAATGATGTAAACGAAAGTTTTATTTGAACAGCCTTCGAGGCGATGTCATAGCTGTATTGAATTATTGCTATAAAGTTTGAGAACCGCTTGGGTGTTCATAATGGAGGTTATAGACGCTAAGAGAATTCGATCATTTCATTTCTGTGTTTATTCATTTTGTTTGAGGATTCAGCACAGCGAGGGGGCACCATAAACTATTACATGCGTCAGAATAATTGTTGTACGATATGTGTAATCACAAAGACACCGCTTGCGCATGAGCAAAGAAACGTTTTCACAATGTCAGATCGAGGCGACAAAAGGAAACGATCCAGATTTAAAGCGAGTCTGCGATGCGCCGAGGCAATCAATTTTCACATTCTCTTCGCCGTTTTTCTGTGATATTTTTCTTTCAGTTTTCAAGCAATCTTCTTTTCGATCTTGTCTTTATCTTTTTCTTCTGTGTCCAGGGATCTCTTCTGCCCATTCTTTTTTCCTTGCCTGTCCTTCGGGGTTTACATTTCCTTTATGCTTACATTATTTCTCCGCATCGCAGTGTCCCATAGATAGAGCACTTGTCCCGGGAGCTGAAGGTCACTAGGCCGAGTCTCTCTCCGCTTTTACAGTATAGTTTTATACATCTTGGCACATCCGCATTTTAACTGTCTGAGAATGAGTGACGGGTTGTTTCTTAAAAGAACTTCGCGCGTTCAAGGCAGGCTACTTCTCTTTCGGAAGAGAGTAAATGTGTGGATGGTTGGCGGGTGGTCTGGTGAGGGCTGCTACTTCTTTCCTATCAAATATCTATCATCCTTATCTCTCCGTCTTTTGTAACACCTTTACTCTTCTGCACTTATATGACCTTATCGTGTTTCAAGTGCCGTAATACTCTTACTAACTATAACTAAAAAAGAAAGAGAGTTAATTAAATGTCAAGGTGATGATGACTGGCGTCAGTGTTGTAGTGGTAATAATGCTCTTTACGGGGGTACACACAAGGCATCAGTTCGACTTTCTAGTGGGGAAGTCGTTTTATAGACGTTCTCCTTCTGTCTGGAGTGATTTTACTTACCAGAGTAGGTTATCCTTTGCAGACGTCTGCTTGACAATTATTTTTCTGATTGTTTCAGTGAAGAAGAAAAACATTTACAATGATTGATACAAAACATTCATCATCAGCGGCGTTCAAAGCATGCCCC
>NW_004797311.1:367189-372675 GCF_000002075.1 Aplysia californica | reverse complement strand
GTTGAGAAATTGAAAACAGAAGTAAAAAAAAAAAACGAGCAAAATAAACAAAACATAAACAAATAAAACTGACCCCCTCCCCCCTTTTTTTAAAATAATTTTAAAAAATAACACCGAGTGAAAGAAATGAAAGAAAATAAATAGACTGCCCTAGGAAGCTATAACGTTACTTATATAACTCTAACAACACTTGAAGCGATCTTCTTTTTCTCGTGGACAATTATATGAACAATGAACGCCATTTTCAACTCTTTTCAATGTTCTGTTATTATAAGAACAATGAATATTTGATGGTGTGAATCTAACCGAGGCGTATGTTTTTCTATGCGTCGGAGGCAAAAAGCTTTTTCTTCCTGAATATATTTACGTAACGGTTAGTCTGACCAGACCAACTCTGCCATTGACGTGACTTGTAATGTATACTAATGGCTAGTTAAGATTCATATTATAGGAAAACATGTCTGACTCTTGACCTGAACAATGGGTAGGAATAGGATTGATATTGTTTGTTTTGATGATACAGGATGAGCTAGCGATTCGAGACAGTATTAGCCTTTATAGCACTCTAGTGCGTCACTTCAGGCTGGTTGTTTCTGATTGTCTTTTTTCATAAGCGTAACGTTCTGCTAGACACACATGATTAGTTCCGGACGAACATACTCTAACTCTTGTAAATTTGCAGGGTTTTTTCGCACCCCCCCCCCCACACCCTCCACCCGCTCCTTATTCCATACCCCTCGCTTTTTATTTTCCAACTTTCCACGACCGACAATCTAGAATCTAGATGTCTGAATGAAACTTCTTTTTTTGTTGTAAATAGCAAATTTCCCTCAGTATTAGTACCAGTACCTGGTTGGCTACTTCAATTTTCTATGCATTTTAAAAACTTCTCTACTTTGGTTTATAGTTGTTTTTTAAAAATGAAACTTGTTTGTTCTTAAATGGGAAAAGTTGTCAGAGTAACTTACTAAAATCACTAAAATGTCATGACCTCTTGTTCTTTTATTTACTGAATGAGAAATAAAACAGATTTGTTCTTACTAGCACAGGGATATGAGTATGAGGTTGAATCTGACAACCCCCCCCCCCCCCGCCCCCTTCCCCTCTTTTATTCTATACCTTAGTAGAGTACATGTCCTGTGGCGAGAGCAAAGAAGACAAAAGACGGAGGGAAGGAACGAGAAGGAAGACAATACATTCAAGAAAGTATCACTCGATCACCTTACATGAACATTTAACAAGCTTTCTCAAGGCTGACAGACTTCACTTTCCCTTTTGACTCGTATTTCTTTCTGTTTTGGGGCATAGGTTATAGCAAGCAATACACTGAGTAAAAATAAGTGAAAAGATCACAGTAATAATATGAAATTAGTACATGCTGTTGCAATGGTAGGTTCCTGTAGTGTGGAAGGCGTTCGTGTGTGTGTGTGTGTGTGTGTGTGTGTGTGTGTGTGTGTGTGTGTGTGTGCGTGTGCGCGTGCGTGTGTGTGTGTGTGTGTGTGTGTGTGTGTGTGTTTATGAGAGGGAGAGAGAGAGAGAGAGAGAGAGAGAGAGAGAGAGAGAGACAGACAGACAGACAGACAGACAGACAGACAGACAGACAGACAGACAGACAGACAGACAGACAGACAGACAGACAGACAGACAGACAAAGACAGACAGACAAACAAACAGTCGGATGGACAGGCAGACGGGCAGACGGGCAGAAGGACAGGCAAACACAAAGGGATTGAGAGAGAGAGAAATAATAAAAGTAAAAAGAGAGAGAGCGAGAGAGGGAGATAGAGACAGCGAGAGCGAAAGCGAGATAGATAGATAGATAGACAGATAGATAGATAGATAGAAAATAGAGGGAAATAGAGAGCGAGAGAAAGAGAGAGAGCGGGAGAGAGGGGGAGAGGAACGAAACTGTTTGAGTGCGATACATATAATTTTGTGAGTCTATGGGTCAGCCATAATTTATGACATACAAAGATGTAACACATTGTATTGTTATCATAATTCTGTAGCTGATCAAAATAAGGAATTAGATTTGATGTCGAATAAAACGAATAAACGCCTCACGCTTTTTCATTAGCTCCGATCCCGATTGCTGATTTAATGGGCTACATACTATAATTCATTTTTAAGAAAAAGAAAGACAACATACACGAGATTTGATAAAATAACATTAAACTATTTCATATATGAAAATAATTTAAATTTTAATGACCCGAATTAGGCAAACCCTGCCAAGTAATTGTAGCAGCATCGTCCCAAAATTTTTCTCAGCGAGAGAATATAAGGACAAAAAGTAGTCTGCTTTTGTATATTTTCCAAAAAATGGCACTACATTATTCAAATCTAACAACAACAAAACATCCTTACATTTCATTTTTATAGTCCTGCTAACTGTACCCATGCCAAAATAATAAGGATTTGAATTATTGTGAATGGAAATTCATGTCTGCATCTTTAATGGAACATGTAACTTTTAATAGGATATTTCTCAGAACACAACAATGCCACATTAGTCATCTTACTTTACCCTTGAAGTGCTGTTTTTCTCTACCCAGCATTTTCGAAATAGTAAAAATGATTTTAATCTGTCCATATTTACTATTATTTCTCGTATCCCAATCACGGTTCCCTTTTCAAAATGCAGAAAAGGAAGAGATGTAAAAAGTCCCCTCATATGGAAACGAGAATCATATGAATGTGAATTTTATGATGAGTGTCTATGAGTCGTATGATAAATTGAACTCAGAGGCAGTCAAAGAAAAAAATATTCAAGAGGTGGACGAAGGCAAACACAAGAGAACCCATCGGACTGTGCTGCTGTGAATAGTCCGTGTTTGAAGGAAAATACACGTCTACTGGCCAAGTCTTGCCTCATTTCCTTTCTGTATTTTTATTCGGCCCAGACCGGCGTTGGCCGCTCGTGGAAAATCCTCTCCTCCTTTTCTTGAACCTCCTCTTCGCTCGCCGCTTTCATCTCCTCCTTCTTCCCATACAAATAAACACGGACACGTACATTGAGTGCCGGCTCCCTAAACTCTCCGTCTTGCCGTGATGCAGGTCAGGGGATCAGCTGGTCGATGAGCTGGGACCGTGAGCCATCAACTGATTGGCCACCCCCCAAAATTTCTTTGATTATGAATTGGATTCCAATACCTCGGGATCAAAACTAAGTCAGTGGTAAGGGGAGGCCGGCCAATTTGCCTGATTGAAGTCAGAGGCTTGGGGATCGGACCGGTCGTAACTCGGAGGATTTACTCGCGGTTTCCGTTATCGCTCTGTCCCAGTACCGTCTACAATCTATAGCAAGACGTCCGCGATTGCTTCTTTTGGTACTAGAAGAATTCAAAGAGTTGTGTTGGAAAACGGGAAGACGATTTGGAAGTCTGGGACGAATCGGTGGGATAAAACAAAGCTCATAGATTACTTAAGCAGCTTTTCAGGCTTGAGATGGGGTTTCTTTTTTCCGTGGAGAGGGTAAACGCTGAGGTCTGCTCATACTTTACTAAAAACATTAGAGTTGTGTTTCAGGAACACGTTTCCAGAGGACCTACAAGCACCCAGAATGTTTTGGACGACGCAAGTCTGTTATAGTTTTGAAATGAACAAAAGAAATAAAAGAACAATGTTATGATACTCGTAGAGAAACGTGTTTTAAAATGAATATGCATGCGAATGGTATTAAGCCTGTAATAGATCTTTATTATATAGAATTAGAATGTTAAAAGAGAGAACGTTGTTTTCATCACCTTTTCGTTGGACAGCTGTTGAATGTACTAAGCCCCATTTTAAAATCTTTTCATTGGTGCTTTGTTTTTGCTATTTCTTAATCTGTGGTATCGGTTGCATGTGCTCAAGAAATATTTTGTCGAAGTTCAAACTATAAATGTTGAAAAGGAAAGGAAACATGCATTATGTATGAACACGTGTTAAAAGAATGAAACAGTTTTTCTCTCTCCTGAAAACTTGTGCTTTCTGAGTTTAGAACATTTTAACAGCTTGCGGACGTTTTGCTTCTGTTTACGCCATTGCCCTTGTTGTTGTTTTCACCCAGATCTTCACTGTGTCATTACTCGTGTCAGCTGTCCAACTCTCCTCGCCCGCTATCTTCCAGGGTACTATTTAGCCTACATAGTAGAGCCTCGAGATAAGGAAACTGTGCCGCAATTCATCAGTGAAAGTATCGAGTAGTTCCTTTAACCTGAGGTTGATAGCTAACTGTTTGTATTCAAGACGTTGGTCGACGGGAAGGCAAAGGAAGAAAACTCAAAGAAGTTAGAGGATGGGGGGTGCGGCTGGAGAGGTGATGTGGAGGAAGAGGGGGGGGGGGATGACCCGCTTATCCGTGTGCTAGAATGTGGTTTGGGAAATGCCAGGTTTCGATTGGATGCGGTTTTCAGGATAAGACTTTTATTCCAATTTTCTAAAGAATATCAAGTCTCAACAATATTGATTAGTTAGTTTAAGCGGATGATTTAGTGTCGCATGGCTTTTACAAAAAAAGTAAAAGGAAAGATTCGTTACAGTGAAGTGGACTACCTCTAGCTTATCGACATCGGGAGCATGAACATTTCATCTGTCTTTCCCGGTTAGACACCAATTACCATTATTTTTAACGCACAGTTTAGAACGACACGTTCTGCCCGTGCCACGAACAATACATTTATTCAGCTGAAAAAGCAATAACGCTCTTTAAAGAAACCACGGGTACCATGAAGCCAGTTTTGAGGGCCAGAAGATCACTAACGCAACACGTAGACAGCCACGACATATAACCCTAAATTTAATCAATCACGATAATACTACAGCTTTGTGACTAATTCGGATGTTTAGTAAAGAGAATAATACATGATCACTGAGCTCAGACCAAGCTAACTGATGAAGTTGCGTGTAAGGAATCTAAAGTGGCTCGTGTAGCCGTGCTGAAAATGATCATATTATAACCTTCTCTTGACCCCCCCCCCCCCCCCCCCCCCCCCTCCCCCTTTCCCGATCCTTTGAGTTACGCTCAATCGTTGTTATTGGCTCCATCATCATCGTCATGAGTCCTTCCCGCTAACCTTGGATTAAGCCTGTTTGTGTCGTCCATCCCATTTCCCGGCATACACACAGCATTTCATTACCCATAATGCACAACAATTCGGGCGTAGGAAGACAGTCATCATGGGGCACAATCACCGCAGCCTCAGCGGCCACTGCGACCACACGCCATCTAGCGGCGAGCTCACGTCTGCTATGACGAGACAGCAGACAACATGGGCCACAGAGCGTTTGGTTTGGGCCACATGGGGAAGAGTTGAGGCGGGTCGTCGTCCATCCGTGTGGAAGAGATTAGGGATGGGGGGAACATCCGGGTTTACGTATTCGATATTACATGTAGATCGGTCCTTATTTATGATATTCAAAATGTATTGT
Source organism: Aplysia californica (assembly GCF_000002075.1). Classification (NCBI taxonomy): domain Eukaryota; kingdom Metazoa; phylum Mollusca; class Gastropoda; order Aplysiida; family Aplysiidae; genus Aplysia; species Aplysia californica. Next base: position 367,263 of record NW_004797311.1, on the reverse strand, counting down.
ATGTATGTATGTATGTATGTATGTATGTATGTATGTATGTATGTATGTATGTATGTATGTATGTATGTGTGTGT
>NW_004797311.1:360141-363215 GCF_000002075.1 Aplysia californica | reverse complement strand
GAGGGAGGTGTTCTGTATCCTAGTTAATTCTCTTCATCACTGCGGAAGATACGTCAGTTTTTAAATAAATTTTTGAATCAACTTACTTCCTACTCTATTTAAGTTAGTTCGTCGCCTTCACTTCATGAGTAGCCTCTGAAAAAGCGTTTTGATACGATTCACTGACCAAGCTTATGTGAAAAGGAGAAAAAAATATAGCTCTTTTTATTTTTATTTTGTTTCCAGACAATCCGACTCCCCACCACCTGACTTTGAGACAAAATCCCTCTTTTTCCTTATTTCTTTTTCTTTGCAAAGCCCGCCGGCCTACTGATGTGGTTTATCAAAGCAAAATTATTCTAAAAGTAAGACTTGCGTAGTCAGAGTGCAAGCAGATCTCCCCTAAGTCATCGTCATGCGCGGGCAAGTGGGAAAAGAGATGAGAAAATCACGTGTACATAGGAACTCTGGACTTACCAGGAAACGGGGGGACGAAAGGAAAACCGGCTGAATAATCGAATCCTATCAGGAGGCACATTAATCTTGTGAGCAATCAGTCACATCAAAAACATCTCCTCTCCTCACCCCGCTCACCCCCATCGTCGTGAACTGTAACCGGGCGAGACGTGGTTAAGTGGATTGGATGTCTATGGCGCAAGCGCCGAGGTTCGAATCCCCTGCATGGTAGTTTAAAAGGGAACTCGTTGAGAATGTTTATATGGAGCTCAAGCGTTTATATTTTCAAAGATAGTTTTAGCTTTAGTGAGTAAAAGTTTTGCGGCACTTGCAACACAATAAGGTAATAAAAGTGCCTAAGATGGGAGGTGTTACAAGTGAGAGTAACAAACATAAAAAAGGAGGAGAGATCAGGACAAAAGGTATTTGATAGGAAAGAAAGAGTAAACCACACCAGAATACCCGCCAACCGCCCACATTTCCAAAGGTAGACGTGAATATTTGATCGAAAATCGTTGTAGAAGACTCCGAATATTTTGGTCAAGCAGAATAGTATTATTTGAATAAGGTCAACATGACGAGTTGTGCAAGGAGGTGGTAATGATATAGGCGGAAGGCGAGGAAGACAGGGTGACTTTTCTTTAATTTTGTTAGCTGTCGTTTCTGAGATTTATCTAGTAGTACTATTAGTAGTAAGAAGTATTATTTTTGTGGATCCGGGCCAAATTTGCGTCGCTTAAAAAATAATTATTAATACTAAATAGACACAAGAATAGAGCAAAATTAAAATTTGTCTTTTGTCTTTAGAGATCGGATGTGCCGACGAACGTAGGCCTACAAGCGTTACAGAATACATGTATCTTGAACAGTCCGAGTCGAGAGTCCTAGCTTGTACAACACCATCATCAGGCACTGCTACAACAACAGCATAAGCAGCAGCATCATCAATAGCAGCAGCATCAGCAGGAGCAATAGCAGCAGAAACAGAGACATCAACATAATGAGCAATAATAATGACAACGAGTAGCAAAAACCAAACTCATTTATAATATTCAATGAGCTTACAGGATGCGCAGACCATCATCATCCTTCGCCCTGATTTTCTTTCCACCTGTCATTTCTCTTTATCTCTCTCTCTCTCTCTCTCTCTCTCTCTCTCTCTCTCTCTCTCTCTCTCTCTCTCTCTCTCCCTCTCTTTCCCAGTGTGTGTGTGTCTCTCTTTTTAAAAAATAAGGCTGTACCAGTAGCCTAACAATTCAGCGTACACAAACTTACAGCAGATAAGACTCACTCTCCTCCTTTCGCCACTCTGTAATTGTCTCGAACTATCCCCTCGTGGTGGCAAAGAGTCATAACACTATGGCCTATCGGACTCAGAGTTCACCAGTGCCGAGATGACTACCCTATACTTTAAATGGTCAAGTCGACGTCGAGAGGTTTCCAAGTTGAAATTAAGACGTGTACTTCGTCGGTCTCTCATTGACCCACTTTCTTCTTTGAATCTCTTCCCACTTTTTTTTTTTGCTCTTAAAGCACTCTCCCCTTGAGAGTCGATTCCCAGGGTAGTGTGGGTAGAGGCCGCAGCAGACAATAATGCAATGTACTTCCGTGGCCCGACACACCAAGATTGGGTACAGGAAAGAAAAAAAATCTGATTGATCTTTTCCGATCCTCTCGTCTTTTGCCTTGCTTCTTGGGCGTGTTGGGGTAATGAGCATTAGCCTACAAAGGAGGGACAAAAGGATACATATATTTTACGGTTTCTGTCATGTTTGAAAGTTAGACATATTTGTATTTGATCATTTTTAAGTCATCTTGTTTCCATTTAGGCTATTTTGTGTTTGTGGTTTTGACGTCATACTGATAGCCATTACGTCAATACCCAGGCCCATGGGAATTCTACGTCCTGTGCCATAATGTAGAACTTTTTATTTGTCGGTCGTATTCGGTGATCAAAATAAACCTCTGGAATACTAGAATAAATGTGCGGATTGTTGAAGCGCCCAACTGGGCCTACTAGTACTACTGTTCATTTCCGTTGTTCTATCTGCCTGTCTGTTTTGTTTTTTCTCCGCACAAGATTTCTGATAGCCGCTCTCGTGTCGATGTGATTCCATACACAAACAAATCAAAGAATAATTTGATTTCATCCTTTGCTTTATATTCACTTCTCTGACATATATTATGTCAGCAAATTCATAATTCCCGAGTTCTTCTCCCCCCCCCCCCTTCCCCCCACTCTCAGTCTCTTTCCCTTTCTCTTTATCACTGTGTGTCTCTTTCTCTCTTTCTAGAATAAAGACCACATCTATAGCGGACACTCCCTGTTGGCTTTAGGTACTTCACAATAAAAAGAGATTCCTGAATTTAGACACCTTACACTTAAACAATATGACATTATTTCAAGCATCATTCAATGTACAACAAGCCTTTCAATTTCACATATTACATTAACTCTCTCTCTCTCTCTCTCTCTCTCTCTCTCTCTCTCTCTCTCTCTCTCATTCTCTCTTTCTCTCTCTCTCTCTCTCTCTCTCTCTTTCACACACACACGCATACATGCATACAGAAGCGCACACATATGAACGCACACACACACACACACACACACACACACACACACACACACACACACACAC
>NW_004797311.1:348068-360041 GCF_000002075.1 Aplysia californica | reverse complement strand
ACCCAATGTTCACGCCTCAAATAACTCCGCTCTGCTTGCAGTGTGGCCAGAGCCTTTACAATATATATATATATATATATACAGAACGGAATTATCATTCAGTACAATTGAAAATCAAAAGACACACACGCATACACACACACGCACACACACACACACACACACACACACACACACACACACACACACACACACACACACACACACACACATTTTACAACCCTTCTCGAAACTCTCTTCTCCCTTTTCTATAGGCCAATGGGTTCTTAATCAGCACTAATATCACTTCCGTACGAGACACAAAACGGATATGCTCAAAATCACCGATGACAAGCAAATCACTCCACACAAAGTTGAATACCCACCAACCGTATCGGATGTCGTAACCGGGAGACTTCAAAAAGCACCAACAAAGCTCCAGTACCTTAACAGTCTGTTGGAGATTCTGTTAGTCGGAGAGCCCGGAAGCCACAGTCATCGGGACATCGCCAGAAATGCGCAATGCCAACAAACCGTACAAAGCGCCTGTTTGCTCTCGTGTAACTCGAGCGAGCATTCATGACGTGAGCGCCGGGCTCCGGAACTGTTGACATGTCGATGGATGCTGGGAGGGAGCGATCTGGTGATGGATCATCAAGCTGGCGCTATTGTTTGTTGCTGTGTCGGGGGTCTCCCGTCTGTGGTGGTGGTGGTAGTTCTGGTGGTATTGTTGTTGTTGGTGGTGGTAGTGATGGTTTTGTTGTTGTTGGTGGTAGTGGTGGTAATGGTTCGGTCCCTTTTTCTACAATACATGCATTGCTCCCATAATGTTTTGTTTGGTAATCATTGCTTTGTAATGAATGGCTACAGTACATGTCTCTGTAATGCAGGGATGATGTAAATGATTTCTTTCAGGGTTTTTTTTGTGTAGTGACTGCTCTGTGGGCCTGCATATCTTGAACTTGAACTTGAACGTAAAGCTTCTCATGACAGTTTATTCATACTAAGAATGAGTTTCATCAAAAATAGTATAACACTTCAAAATGCTTCTCTCTCTGTTTCTGACTCTCCGTCTCTGTCTGTCCCCCCCCCCCCCCCCCCACTCTCTCTCTGCTTTCTCTCTCTCTGTAATATGAAAAAAAATTCTCTCCTTCCCTTTTAATAATTGCAAATTATTTGTATGCAAAAAAAAGAACACTTGCTACATGTATTGAGGATGATGATGAAGATGATGATGATGATGATAATGATGATGATGATGATGACGTCATCATCATCATAACTGTATCCGCAAAACTCATTCTCTTAATGTACTTCCCATCGTACTTCTCATCTATGACTTCACTTTTTCCTCATCGGTAAAAGAGGCACAGTGTGAACCAATCGACACGAACCTCGCTTGCTGGAGTATACAGAGGTCAGACATGAGCGAGAGTCTCTCCTCATTACGTTTCTCCAGCGGTCCATCCAATTGCCCGATTCCACAGACAGCAAAGATTATTCAGATAGGATACAAACACGCAACGGAAAAAAACCCAAACCAAAATAAAAACAGGAGCACAAAAATGTTCGATCAACCCCGCGAGAGAGAAATGGGCTTGAACCGAAAAGAAAGGAAAAAAGCACTCACCCAAAATGAAGAAATGAATTACAGGTCTTCTCTTTCTTCTGAGGCTTAGAAAAGCCAGAACAAAAGTAAGAAAAAGCAATTCGGATTGATTATTCGCGCGGCTACGATCGTGTGTGCGCGTCGCATAATGGAGTGTAATCGCATGGCTAACTTCCCCTAACTGCCCGTATTTGAGATCCAAGATGGTCACTTCCCCTGACCCCTTCTATAACCCGCACGCAGTCATCGGGCTGGAAGCATTCTCATTTGGTGTGATTAAACCGATCGCTTACAGCCTACATAAAGAAAAAAAAGGAGGCGAAGGGGTTAGAGGGGTTGTAAGCTCCCCCCCCCCTTGCCCGAAGAGACTTTCTGCCTGCCACGCCGCCGTTTGTCTATCAGGAGAGACAGGCATTATTGTGTTGGCCGTGTCGTTTTTGCATTCCCAACCCAACTGGGACAATAGCGCAGTTCAAGCTCCACTTTAGTTAATTAGCCAAGTGTTTTCTGGCCGGCCGTGCGCTCTCCCTCGTGTGGTGAGCTGCCGGGAAAAATGCAAAAGTGAATGAGGTCAGGAGTGAGTGAGCCCGCTCCACGTCAATATACTTATTCATCTATAGTGCGCCCTTGCCTCTGTTCGCCTGCGTTATGGTAGAAGGTTTTTGGGGCACAGAAATCCCAATTGGGGTGCGGTGGAAATAGGAAGAGGTTGAAAAAAAACCCGCGCTCACAGAGAACAAGTTTTCTCAGGGGGATCGAAAGTCGTGCCATCCTGTCACGAGCAGGGAAAGGACCCATAAAGCCTGAAATGTAAACATACATTTAGAGATATTCTGTTGAAGTCACGTATGTATGTGGACTGCTCCAAGTTCATTCTTTTACTAACATAACCCGCGTCGCTCTCATTTGGTTGCTAGGTCGTAGTGGTGTACGGTCAGTCAGCACAAAAACGCCCATATGTCACCAGCGGGCAGATTATGATAACAGGAACACTGAAGATAAGTTGAAGAAGAAAACCATAGCAGAACACTTACCCAGACCGTCCCCACTCACGCAATTTTTCGCCTAAACCCTAAGTTGTTTTTTTCTCTTCCAATTTTCAATCAGTGCGCGGTATGAGTCAACATGAGCTAAAGTAAATTCGACCTACCCACCCCGTCCCCACCCCATTCGTAGAATAAGTTAGAAGCGTCTTTAGTGAATGACGTCATTGCAACCCCAATTTGACCGCACAGGCAGCGCTCACCTCGGGTGTGCATTTTAGATCGAGAAAGTTCCAAAAGGAGGGATAACGTTTACTTTTACCAAAACTTCAAAGTCAAATCTGGGCTTTGTTTGCATTGCTATTATTAAGGTCTTTGTTTTAGTAATAATTTTACGCACTTACAATACAACTGGATCATATAACTGCCGAAGCTAAAAGGTGTTACAAGAGGGATTAATACGAAGAAAAGGAGGAGAGAGATACAGTCGACAGAATGATGCTTGGTAGGAAAGAAGGAGCAACTTCATCAGAGCACCCGCCATCCGCCCACGTTCAGTTCTAATAGAGTACATTAACTACACAATCTATCATGGGAAAAAGTGGCTGGGAAAAAGACAAGACTATAACAGGAAATGTGAACTGAAAATTAGAATTTAGATGAAGCTAAAAAAAAAGGTGTTTTTTACTTTACACGTTATGAACTTTACAAAATCTTGTTAGCTTCATCTAAATTTGAATTTGAGTTTAAGTAGACAATAGGAGAAAAGAAAAGACGTTCCTCTTTTAGTGCCGTCAAAAATTCGTGGTGCGACTTATATCACTTTTATTCAAATATCTCCTCAACTATCGAACTTACGTTCTCCAATTTTTGCACAGTGACTTGTATCAATTTGTCTTAACGGATCAACATTTTGGTATACACCTGCTAGCTGTATTCTAGAAAATTCCTTAATAAATACGAAGAAAAAATCCAAGTGAGTGGTTTCTACAGATTTTTAAATGTTTACAGCTGGGGAAATATAGCTTTTAATAGCAAGTCCGTCAGGTTTTTCTAATCGGGATATTATGCTTATTGAACGCATGTTCAGAGAACCATTAGTGCAAACACGTGTTCACTATAACAATAATTTCTTGTAAAAAGCTTTGCAAGTAAAAATTGTCTTTGATGAGCTGTGACGTAGGCCATATGCGTAATCAAAATGTGTATGAGAAGCGGGAAGTGCTGTGAACAATACATTGTACCATTTTACGAGTGACAGAGATTTCAAGGTTTTTTAATCTATCCTTAATTGCCCTAGAAAAATACGATTTAGTTAAGACTAATCGATACAAACTGCTATGCGAAGTATGGATGACATTGATTCACCCGTTAAAGAGATATTTGAGGATAAGCTGCACCCCGAATTTTTGACCGGTCAATCGTCATCACTTTGAAGCCAATAGCTTTCTCTGGCAAGTACGTACGGAGTGGCGCCAGCTTGTTCATAAATTTGTCTTAATAATTTCAGGAAATACGAAGCGTTTTTGTTTCAGTAAAGAGAGGCACATAAACACAACAAAGATGATCTGGTGTTAGGAAAAAGACGGACGGATAGGCACACAGAAACAGTTGAGGAATTTACTACCAGGGACAACATCCATCCACCAGATGCAAATGTTATGGTTTACAACGTATTTATTTTGTTTACTCGCTGTTGACAATGTCCCCAGAATGTCAAAAGCACAGTCGCATAATGGCTCACCCACTTTTACTAATGAAATTCTAATTCCTGATTATTACTGTAATTCATGCCTGACCATTGACATCATAACATGCGTCATGAATCTTTAATTTAATAGCAAGCCCCCTTTTATGACATATTGATTTACAGCTAGCATCAACTCGTAACTGATACACTGTAGAATAGAATATAAGACGATAAGGTTTGGACCGAGAAGATGAAAAATGGTTCGCTTTTGGTGTATATGTATGTGTGTGGTAATGTGTATCCTGTACATGAATGTGAATGAGTGTTTATGAGTTTATGTGTGAGAGCGACGACGCATGTTTGTATACATACGTATAATAGGCAATTCAATAAAATGCCACAGCCTGTGTTTGTCTGTGTTTGTGTGTATGTATGTGTGTGTGTGTGTGTGTGTGTGTGTGTGTGCGTTTGTGCGCACGCGCGTGTGTGTGTATGTGTGTGTGTGTGTGTGTGTGTGTGTGTGTGTGTGTGTGTGTGTGTGTGTTTGTGAATGAGAGAGATGGGTAAATACAGTCAAACCTTCCCATTTCGATCCTTGCGCTTTTTTCTTTCATTGTATTAAATCATAATGACACTGTCTAAAACATCTTATCTAATATAGATAGATAGATAGATAGATAGATAGATAGATAGATAGATAGATAGATAGATAGATAGATAGATAGATAGATAGATAGATAGATGGCACTGGTGTGTGATCGAGCGTGAGTATGTGTGTATGTGTGTGTGTGTGTGGGGGGGGGTAGGTTTGTGTGTGTGGGGGGGGGGGGGGTATGTGTGTGGGTGTGAGTGTGAGTGTGAGTGTGTGTGTGTGTGTGTGTGTGTGTGTGTGTGTGTGTGTGTTTATTTGTTATTAAAGACTGAAAGTTTAAAACTTTCTGCAGAATCGGTTGTCTTTTTGATAAAATATTTGATACCTTTTCCCTCCCAATACCGAGTTGTCGTCTCGGTGGTGCAAAAACATGTTTCTGCCTTCCCTCTTTCTGTCGTGTGACATTAGCTACGAACCTACCCACCACCCAGGTGTGTTAATACTCAAGTGAGTGTTTAAGACAAACGGACGGGATGATATAAGTACTTGGTGAGCTCAGTGACTCTCCTTTGGCGGAAGATTTTGATCAGTCTGAAAATACCACAGTCGGTTAAACAAATAAACAACGTGGCAATGAAAGGGACGAATGTGCTTAACTCACAAAACAGGAAAAATGTGGTGTTTATAAATAGCAAAAGGAATGATATAATTTCAAAAATTTCACAACACGTTTCGATTTGTTTTAAGCTGTTGTCAACATTTATTAAATGTTTTTACATTATTAACATCAGGGACTTGTACTGTAGTAAAGCAAAACTCCTTCATAATTTCTTAGATGTTTAATGTGTACATTTGCTTTAACTGAAAGGCACCGTTTACACATTATTAATATTCTCGAACAAATAACTATTCTACACTGATGACATAGTGTAGCAGTATTGAATGTCCTACGAATTGCAATTTATAACAATGTTACAATACGGTTTGAGTAAAACAGGGAGGATTTTCCTCATCAGGACTTTATCGTAATCATAAACTTAATACATGACATCACTTAGCCACCTGATCTAATGTTTATATATGGATTTCAAACCTATTCGCCACAGCTTGGATAAACCAATTTTTTCTTTTCTGTGTTTTCTCTTTTTTTTCAGGGTGACGGGGTTGTTGGATTTTTTTAACGTTTTGAAATACATGTATTTCAAAAGAGTGACAGAGGGAAAAGGTAGAAGTTTGCCTTCATTCTGCTACTTGTAACTTATTCTACCTCCTGACCTTAAGATCATGTCATTTGAAATGTATTCATATTTGCTCCATAAGTTCTTTATCTAGCCCACTAAACTGCTGACCATATTATCGCACAGCTCGTCCAACGGCTGCATAAGGAAGGGCGTGATCGCAAGTCCCAGAAGACAAGGTACCCATCTCTTGGTACCGCTCGGTAGCTTGGTCTCATCCAGCAGGGTAAACGTGAGTCTGGAGAAAGGATGCGGGTCGTTTGGCAAATTAAAAGAGAAGACTATTTAAATGTGCACTAGAGTGTTTCAGAGAAGTGCATCATTTATTTGGCTATATGGCTGAGGGACAGAGATTCCTAGAGTTTGGAGTGGTAAATAGCTATTCTACCCGCCGTTGACGAGTCCAGGTAGTAAACAGCAATTCAGTGCTGGGGCAAAGGCAATATAGACAGCTAGAGACAACAAACGTAAAGAAAAGAGGTAGGACCTCCCGCCGGCGCCCTACTATAACCATCCACTATGCATGAGTTTGAGCTTGATCCCGAAACCTCTTTTGATAAGTCACTTTAAAAAAATAACGTTTCTGAAAGTAAGAGAATTTTCTTCCCTCTCAGATTCGAACCTAGGACTTCCTTCACTTGACCGAATTACTCCATGGGCTCAGCTGTTGCTAAAACGCTGCTGCTGCTATTGCTGCCGACGCAGCTGTTCCTGATGTTGCCGATGATGATGACACACACACACACTCACACACACACACACACACACACACACACACACACACACACACACACACACAAACACACACACGTCACTTTCCCACATGCACACACATGTACACACAGATAAACACACACACATACACGCGTTCGCTCACACACCAATGTCATCTATCTATCTATCTATCTATCTATCTATCTATCTATCTATCTATCTATCTATCTATCTATCTATCTATCTATCTATCTATATATCTGTCCGTCTGTCCATCTCTCTTTCTGTCTGCTGTACATAATGATGGTGCTGCTGCTGCTGATGATGATGATGAGGATGATGATGATGATGATGAGGATGATGATGATGATGATGATGATGATGATGATGATGATGATGATGATGATGATGATGATGATGATGTTTGGTAAAAACTTTCATCCTAAGGACTGTGCTGTGCATGCCTTTAGTATACATGTAGAATTCTATCATACTCATACATACCTTGAAGCGTGGTAAACGATCAGCGTTGGGAATAGATATGAAGCCAAACCCTCCCATAAAACTGCCCTCAGCAAGCTCACAGCCGGACTGCCATCCTATGGAGAGTAGTCAAAAAAGTAATCTGAGATACGACATTGAGATTTCTTGATTAGCGAATGGATCAAGGGGTCAGAACTGCTGCAGTGCCTTAGTTGTTTCAATAATTGTTTTGGGTTTTTTAATGCAGGCGCTCCCCTAGTTCTGTTTTGAGAACTGGGACACACATGAAAATAGCTTTGGGAAAAGTCTGTTTTTGGACATTGTAACACCGGAGGTTACAATTCAGAACCTATGAACATATTCTTCGTCTGTCTTTTCTGATGTATATCAGCAGTGATTTTTTCCCTCAACATCTTATCCATATCTGTCTTTCGCCAGCCTCTCTAACTCTCTGTCTGTCTGTGTTACTGTGTGTCCATCTATTGGTTTATCTTTTTCACACTTGCTTGAAGACTACAGCATAAAACTGGAAATGTCCGAAACCATAGATTTTTCCTTTAAATCCTCGCTGTGTAACACAGTTATGACATAAAGGGATTGAAACATGTCTAAAATAAACACTAAATCAATTTTCGAATAGCAGAATACATACACTTCAAACAATGCTAGAAATTAAAGAAACAAGGAAGACTCTGGGTGTAAATTTTCAGTTAGTAGGAAAATGTTGCTTTATCAGTGTTCCCCCTGTATTCTTCACTTGTAAACACACACACACACACTCACACACACACACACATACACACACACACACACACACAAACACACTCACACAATCTCATATACACACACACAGACGTCACTTTCACACATGCACACACACACACACACATAAACACACACACACATAAGCACACACACACACACACACACACACACACAATCACACACACACACACACACACACACACAAACTCTAATTTCACTTACGGGTGCGACAAGGCTGTAGATGCAATGGCTGCCAATGAAGCACGCACCAATGGTGTAGCAGATGTCGATTTTCCTGGAACTGGCTACATAAACAAGCGCTTCTCCGACTGCAAACCCGTACCCTAAAGCACGGAGTGGCAGCTCTTTGAACAAAGCATCAGCCATTGCGATGTTCTGGTGTACCTGTATCTATCCCTTGCACGTGGGCACTTTTCGAAACTGTTTTCTTTTGTTTTTTCTGTTACCTGTAGACAGAACAAAGACACGCAGAAGTAAATAATAAACCATTACTCCAGGTGTACTCCGTTTGGCTGAGATTTTAGACATTCACACCTTTGCGCTGAACTTCTGTCTCCCAAAGAGGAAGGTCTCCGATTAGTCCTACTAGGATAAGAAGGAATTGAAAAAAACCCACCCTTTTTTCCTTTAGAAGACCCAGAATCGGATTCAAACCCGTGCCACCCGCATAATTGTTTTTTCAAATATATAGTGTCATACCAAAATGTATAAACTCTAGATATTATATTTTTCAAAAAGCAGAGAGTTACCACATTTGCATTTTTGATAAATTAAGTCAGATGCTTAATGCCGTCATATCTCGGGCTACTTGGTTTGAACACGTCACAAATTCGACAAATTTTGATTAATTGTTTAATGTCTAAAGTCAGCTGGAAGCCGTGTCAAAATCGTGTTCCATAAGTAACAATATTTATTGATAACAAAAGAGAGGAGATTGCAAGCACGCATTACTTGAAAGTATGATCTATGTGTTTTTCTATCACACTGACAAACCATAATATTACGAATCCGAAAACATTCAGCTTTCAAGGAAGTATTGTAACCTATCCTGCTGGGCCTCAAAACTACTATTCTGACAAGATCTTTTTTCATTCACTGTCTTAATTGGGCACCCAATCCCGCCTGGGCAAAGTGAAGAAAATCTGTGTTTCTTTCACACTGACAAAACATCTGACCCGAACTAGGCTTCAAATCTTTGACCTTACGGTTGTTAGCTCAGCAGCTCAACCACAGAGTTACCGACGCTGCAAATGCTTTCGTGAGTTTATTTGCGTTTGTTTTTCGTAAAAGAGGAAAACGTTGAAAGAAGAAATGTTTAAAACCATTTCAAGGAAAACGAGAATGCATACAAAAATAACAGACAAATAGGGGAGAACCTAGAATCGGAACCCCCAAATCACTCCCTTTCCTAAATTGAAGATATAACCGAGAAATGTCATCGTTAACTCAAAGAACAGGTGGATACGCTCCAAGTACTAGACAATACATAAGAAAGAAAACGTGCCATTTCCGGTGGGAAATCTTTACAGTGGTAAGCTTTAAATAATTATTATAGAAATAACAGACGGAATTTCTGATCTCCCTGTCAGCCAGACACAGGACACATTGTCTAAAGCAGACACCATGTTGTTAATCTAGTCAGGGGTTATCGCAGCACAACAACTTGAGGGTGCCATCGTGGCATCAAGGTAGTACCATTTCCGTTTCTTTCTCATATAAAAATACCCCCCCCCCTCCCCCTCCTCCCGAAAAGAAAAATCAGGGATGTTGTCAGTTTGGCGTCGCGCAATGTATCGACCAAGGGAAATAACTCATGATAACTACGATGTCGGGCATGGCACTGGACATTATTTCTTTCAAGAGTGTTTTAAATCAATAAACATGTGTTTCGTTTTGTGTTGGGCTTGAAAGTAATATCATGCAAAAAGATGTTTATGATGAAGACCGATGATCAAGTCAGTGACTGTTATTCTATGGTAATGCATCTGAGCTTGAACAAAAGACTTACTTCTTTTGGTATCTGACAATCGGTCAATCGAATTCTCGCGGGTACGATCCCAACGGAAAAATTCATTTCGTTGGGCAAGGATGATGGCGTAGCGGAAGAATGGAGGACACGTATCGTAGATTTATCCCTCCCATATTTGTAAGTTGTTCCTGGCAGTTCTTGAGAAGTCACTTTTCCTCCAATCAGTTTTTTACTCGTTTGTTCATCCTTATTTGTTCTTACTGTCTTTTACTGTTTACCTCTTTCTTAATTTTTTTGTCGTCAGGTTCCGGCAAAGCATTCATTCGTTTTCTAAAGTTAACGCACACTTACAGACACAAACACGCACACGAATGCCCACACGCGTGCACACACATACACACACACACACACTCTCACGCTCACACACACACGCACACAAAAACACACACACACACACACACACACACACACACACACACACACACATAAACACACACTCTAAACAGTTTCTCACATGCACGATGCACGTTGCAACATTCATTGCCAAATGTTTCGTTTTTCTTATTAGTCTCGATATTATGTTCGTCTCTCTCTCTCTCACTCTCTCTCTCTATTTCTCTCTCTCTCTTTCTCTCTCTCTCTCTCTCTCTCTCTCTCTCTCTCTCTCTCTCGGAGTGTGTGTCCCTCCTACGCTATGCAAGACGATCTTTCACCCCTTGTCGTTTCAAGATCACGCGCCAAGGTGCAAGACAAGCATGGCGAGGCTTGTTTTCTTTGAAGCGTGTCAGTACTACAGACGGTCGCAACAGATTAAAAAGATAATTCACTCCTATTCACTCCACCACACAGCGGACTATCATCACAGACGACGCCTCAAACCCACGACTTGATGTCTCTCTCGGAGAACTCGTAAACATCCATACAGACAACTGACACGCACCGTGGTGTAAACAAAAGTTAATCTGCCTTGAGCATCAACTGCGTCGACTCAGACAGACGTGATAAGCTGGACAGGAGGTTGAGCATTTGCTTCAGGTGACGGATTTAGACTCCCAATGTTAAGGGGCAGACGAATGTAAGGTTTATTAAATATAAAGCGAGGATATTCTGCTACGTTCTTGGAGGAACTATAACTATATAGTTACTCCAAGGCTACGTTACTCCATGCATCATCATGTGCCGGGGGCGTGTTCATAATTTCATATGCGGTTACAGGGACCCAACAAGTCTGCTTACGCTCTGCAAAATAGACACACCCTCTTCTTTCTTCATATTATTCTTAAAAAGGTACACCCTCACCCAGAAAAGACACACCCTCCCCTTTTTTTCAGTAAAAGCAACTACAAATAATATAAGATGAGCTGAAATTGATAGTAGGGTTGCGTACGCCAACTGACAAACCTGCACTTTTCATTTTAGCTGTTGAAGTAGAAGGGGATACGATCAATGTAATGTAAAACTATTCTGAGTGGTCGTGAGAATTCCTTTCAAATAAAACATGTTTTTCAGTGAGTTGTTTTTTCTATTCCTTTATAAGGAGACTTCAAAGCCCACACGTCATCATCAAAATGAACTGAATATCTCATTTTATCGTCATATTGGAGGTTTTGCTCATCGCTTACCATAAGATACCACGAGAGAAGCTGCATCGGTTGATGAAAAAAGGCGTGATGGTTTTCGGGTATTAAGCTCAACCAGGGAATGTGCTCGTCTTTGTTAAACTGACCTCGCCACACTTCACCAGCTGAGACTTACCGCAATCTTATGCAAGCACCATATTCCATTCCCGAAGGCGGGAGGTATTAAAAATGGAACTGAAAGTCTGCGGGATATGGGCATTAAAGGCATCTCTCTTCCAGTGGAGACAGACAGATTGACTGAGAGAAAGAGATACATAGAGAGTGAGAGAGAGAGAGAGAGAGAGAGAGAG
>NW_004797311.1:341840-343475 GCF_000002075.1 Aplysia californica | reverse complement strand
GGGGGAGAGAAGGAGTTCAGTAAATATAATTCCTCCTGAATCCAGGATCTTTGGTTTACTTCTTTTCTTTCTGATCTCATTTAGAACTATTATCCCAAACTCCACCTGATCGCACTGATTTATTCCGGTTAATTACAACAGACGCATCCATCAACTCGCTCATTAGCAAATACATAGTTGTAACACACATTCCTCTTTGATAGCAGCCCGTATTTTTGGTGACACTGTGGAACTGGAAATAGGTCTATGTTTGTAGTAAAGCAGATACCTCCTACGCTTTGCCTTAAGCCTCCTTATTGCTTTGGGTTTAGCTAAAACAGCACCTGGACAAGGATTGCTGGTGCCTCAATAAATAAATTATTGATGATGATGCTTTGGGTTTTTTAATTTTTTAAAAGAACATTTATATATTTATTTGGTTACACCTACTACAAACAAAGTATGCTTTTCTGAAGCAGAGCTCTGTGCCTCATTGGTTGAAGTAAGAAAACAAAGGGCACTTCTTTTTGCTTCAAAAACAAATTATAGTTATAGTGATACTTGTGAACATTCTTAATAGCAAACTTACACCTGTGAATGTTAATACTTTACCATTACCGAGAAATCGATGTATTGCCGCATCGCTTGCACAATGGGATTTATTCACATTTCAAATTCATTTGACTCCGTTCAACCTTTAAACTCCCAAACTTCCGTGTTCGATTGGTATTGCTTACTTGAAATCTTTCGATAAGCATGGACTATTCCAAAAGCCTCCCAAAAAGATTTTGTTAGGTTAGACTTACAGACTATGCTACTAACAAATATTACGCTAATACAAAACATAATAACAACAGTTTGTTCATTGCAAACCATACGTCTATCGTCCTTGAGACACTGCGTGGCTATTTGTAAGGTGGAGCGGTCACTCTTGCGCATTGAGCAGTGAAGAAGGAAGGCAGATGAAAAAAAAGTGGAGACATGGCTAAGCTCTTAGAGTCATAAAGAAGATAAAAGAGGGAAACAGGGGGAGAAGACACATCAAAGTAAGTATCACATGTTCTCAGTAAAGAAAATGATGAGCCTCCCAACATCCCATCTCCCCCCCCCAATCTCGGCAGGTGGTGTTATGGGACATGTTTACTCTTTTATGATCCTTTTAACTCTTAAATGTTATTTAAAAAGCGGAATTTCTAAGTTTAAACTAATTATGTCCATCTCACATAGAACTCTGTCTTGCCTAAAAAAACCTCCCCCAAACAACCCAAGTTTTGGAATGTCAAATTGAGAACTCGAATCACAGCCAAATGCATCAAAGTACAGTAACATGATTCCAACTGAGTCACCAGTGCACATTTCCTGTGAGTTGAGTCTATATTTTCAACCATAATTTCGATTTATTTGGTGCTGAAGCAAGCAAGGTCTACGATTTATGAGCTCTCCTCGATAGCCGACGCCTTTTTGTTGTCGTTGTTGTTGTTGTTGTTGTTGTTGTTGTTGTGTGTGTGTGTGAGTGTAGGTGTGCATGTGTGTGTGAGTGTGTGGGTGTGTTTGTGTGTGTGTGTGTGTGTGTGTGTGTTTGAGTTTGTTTGTGAGCGTACATTTGCGTGTTTTTGAGTGTGTGTAACGTGTGTGAGTCGTGTGTGTGTGTGTGTG
>NW_004797311.1:336886-340622 GCF_000002075.1 Aplysia californica | reverse complement strand
CTCTCTCTCTCCCTCCCTCTCTCTCTATCTCCATCTCTCTCTGACATGAATTTGTATAAGTGCCTAGCTCGCTCCCCCTGAGGCGAGGGGATACAATATTCTGTGTAAATTATGCCCTCTCGATTTGGGTTCGAGGATCCTGCGTCAGAATCTCTCCAAGCTCAATTGGACTCGAAAAGAATACTCGGGGCAAAGGATCAGGGAGTAGAATGCTGCAATTTTAAAGATCATAATCGGTCAACTTGCTATTTACAACCCGCTTACAAATACCCCCAACATACCTGACACTATACTGTCTTCCCACTTAGCTCCTCTCTACACTTGTCTTGGCCCGATAGAATAGGCTAACACTAACGATGTCACCTTAGCAGAGACTGAGCTCACCATTTCGGATGGTTCCAGTAGGGAACGGGATAGAGGGTGCCCACGTCCCTCGTGACTCATTGGAACAGAGGAAGATAGGACTAACGCTAACATTACTTAAACGCAATCCCCCATCATCACTCATCACCACTATTAATTCTAAAATCATCACCTCTCTCAGATCAATGACTTACATCTATAATCCTGGAATCTCTATCCGCTATTACAGTTAATTGATATACTAAGTATGTATGTAATACACTATTGGACACAATCATACGCACTTTTTTCTACTAATCAGATGGCGTCAATTTCATATAAATGGGCAAGGGGGAAAAAAGGAAAAAAAAGTGCCTAGCATTTTACTCGGTCTTCCTTTCTCCAGGGTTTAAATCACATCTGCTCTCAATTTGTTCTCTCCCACTGTCATCATCACTTTACCGTAACAGTTGCCCTTCCAGCTGTCTCTCTGTTTGCCTGCTTCTTTTTCTGTCTATGCGTCTCTGTATTGGGCAGTCTGCATGAATCTTTATAAGATCTTTGACCTGACCATGCCCCCCCCCCTCCTCACCTCTGTTCTCATTTTCAAATACCACACTTTCATTCGTCACCTTCTACTCTTTAGGGAAACATTTCGATTTCCAATAGTTGATGTAAGTGAACTGGATTTACGCCAACTGGCAGAATGGCATTAAGTACAATTTTCTCGAACACTCTTCGGGATATCTCAACTGCAAACTATTATATAATAGTATGGGCCTATAGAAAATACCTTCAACTTGCGAATCAGGTGACATAAAGGCAGCCATTTATAAACTTCGTTTCATGTGAGTTTTTTTTCTGTTATTGCGATAATTGTTGCTGGGGTTTTTTTTCGAAAAGGAAACATCCAAACAGATAGCGGTCACTTTGGTGCTTTGGGAGAAAACGAGACAGGTGAATGAGTGTGTGTGTTACATGCAAAGACTTTTAAAGGAGACAGACGATGTTCTTTTTTAGTTAACTCTATCATGCTAACGGACACACATAAAAAGCATACCTTAACAAGTAGAATAGTGGAGACAAATTGTTCCTAAATGGCCCATCATAGTATCGTTAACGTTAGGGTTGATTTGAATTAAGGCTTACCCTCGTATTCCCCGTAATTGTATCTCTTTGACACATGGACTGCTATATAATTTGAGTCTTAAAGATTATTGTAAGTAGATCTAAAACCACTTTTAGATTAAAAAGAAGAAAAATGGTGCGCCGACAACTCAGTTGATATCATGTTGGACTACGGGGGATCTGACCGTGAGTCGAATCCCCAGCAAAACGATCTCAAACTTCGGTTTTTAGGAAGTTTTGAAAACTCTCAACACACTTAACTATAGGTCCTATCGCAGATGGACGAAAAACAGGGGGGGGGGGGGTCTAAGGTTGGCGGCGATGTTTAGCCCGTGCATGCCATACTCTCAAAAGGTACCGTTGTTTAATTGATCTCCCGTGTGACTTTTTCTATGTCGCAATCGGCGTGAATACTTTTTACTCTTTTTGGTGGGGGTTTTTATATTTTATTAAAGAAGAAGAATATTCTGCAACTTTGATGAAAAGTGAATCTGTTTTCCAAAAGTTACAAATTTTTAATCAAGTATTACTAGACGCCGTGTATATTATGGTGAATGCGATCGTTCTATTAACAGTTCGTACGCCTCCTTCCTAGCAATAATAAGTGTGCTCATAGAACCAGCCAACAATGTGAAGTCTCCTTGATAATAATAATATGTTTAGTTTGTCCGCGCTTGCTCCGTTAGCTCAGTTGGATTCATACTGGTCTAAGGAATGGACGGCCCTGATTCAAATCCCCGATAAACCGTTTTTGGGTTGTTTTGCGGAGTTTTCAAGGCTGTTAACCCAATAATTGCTTCAGTCTTATAAAAATGGACTTTAACTTTCAGAGGTCCCGGCTCTTAAATAACCTTTCTGTGTTGAAAAGGGCGTTAAACCATTACACGCACACTTAGTTTATCCCCTTTACGTGAGACAACCATTCTACCTCAGGTATACATGTATGCATAGCTATGGGTCTATTTAGATGAATTATGTGCATGTTTACCTAATGTGTGTATAGGTTTGTGCGTGTTTGCATATTTATACTTCATCTTCCTCTTCCTCTATCTCCCCCAATGGACACGTAAAACATATGCAGATTCCTTCAGGATAGTAGCGAGCTTCTAATTTCCCTTGACAACAATTCTTTTCATTTAATGTCCCAGCGAGGGCCAGGGTCGCCATCTACCACAAATTCCTTCATCGGATTTTCTTTTTTTATGTCTGTTTCGCCGTTTGTCTACCAGCCTCTCCCCACTGTTATGTCATGATGGTTTTGGGTTCTTCGTCTATCGATTAACTGCCTGACTGTCTACATTCACATTTCTTATTCAGTTGGTCACAGGAGGCACCTTGCCCTTATTTGGCATACAAATCACATTTCTTGGTAGCCCACACATAAACCCACACATTCACTCAAACACACATACACACACACACACGCGCATACACACACACACACACACACACACTCACTCACACACACACACACACACACACATACACACACACACACACACACACACACACACAACTCCCCATGGCTCGAAGACGGCATTAAAGCTGAGAAAACGACTACAGGAAGCGATTACAGAAAACAGCCCCAGTCTTGTGGAAGGGTGATTTAGTTCGATCTGGACGGACTTGTAGTAACATTAATCTTTATCGACGGTTCACCAGAAAATTCTTGCCCTTTAGTGTTGGGCTAAACAAATATTGATCCTTTTGGTGAACCGGGGATTGTGGCTTGGAATAGTCAGGGAGAGAAGGGGAATGTGGATATAATTGTTTGGTCACGTACAAACTAAGGAACACCACCCACACACACACACACAGCCGGCGCCATATCATGAGTGCTGGAAAACGCAACACGTTTAAAAAACCCTCCCCCCCCCCCCACACACACACATAAACACACACATAAACACACACACATAAACACACCCGCACACACAGGCGCACACGTAAACACACGCATGTGTATGTAAGTAGGTTTGTATAGTATAACAATGTTTATACTATGCACATGAATGCTAGTACCAAATAATAGAAATGGACTCTCATAACAGAAACAGAAACACTCTCGAGCAGTTATTCAAAACTCTAACTCATAATTCACACACTGTTATACACACCCATGATCTCTCTCTCTCTCTCTCTCTCTCTCTCTCTCTCTCTCTCTCTCTCTCTCTCTCTCTTTCTCTCTCTCCCTTTTTTTTCTTTCTCCCTCTCTCTCTTTTTCTGTGTCTCTCTCTGTCTCTCTCTACCTATCGCTTTCTCTCAA
>NW_004797311.1:330128-332628 GCF_000002075.1 Aplysia californica | reverse complement strand
AAATTCAATATATTTTTGTCTGCTGCATTTGTTCCACCTCTAATATTCTTTTTTTTATCATGTATCGTAATATCCTGTCTGTCAGCCACGTGTGGCATTGTAGATACTTGAGCTTTTTGTCAGTCTATGTTTTCTGTCTGTCTGCTTCATCCTCGCTCGCTTTCCTTTCCAAATATTTGAATAAAAATCTTGCAAGATTTATTCCTCTATTTTCTTTCACTATTACACACACACTAATATAGATCAAAGAGCGACTAGGCTTTTTCGTCAGTTTCTTCAAATGTAAAAGACGAAGGCTAAACGTTGATACCAGTAGAACGACTAATTTTCTGCTGTCTGGAAATACATGTAAAAGAACCCAGACATTATACTCTGAAGCTTACAAGAACAAGACAGTTTCGGGATCTACAACTTATTATATATAATTCTTCTCAAAGATTAATGTTGGGACTTCTGGAGCTGTGAAAAATTGTAAAATATATGATTTTTAAAAAATAATTAGAACATTTGCTTGAATTACTACCTGCGCCCCTTCTCCCAATTCTACAGAAGTCAATTAGTTGGACTGTAACTTATTAATTGTAACTAATAACACGGTACTTCTTTGTCTGCAGCGTGTTAACAAATTGGAAACAAATTAACTTTTTAAAATCGCATTCTTTTAGTTTGACCATACCATTTTACTTGTATCACATTTTTCTTTGCACAAATTCCCCATTGCGAAATTTGGCATAATGGTTTGGCTCCTTGTCATTTCACACAAAAGATGTGAATTCGATTCTTTAGCGCGGAAGTCTATTCTATCGCCATGTGTCTGTAGGAACAGTGTATTCAGTGTGTTTTGGTTCTGACAGACAAGGTCGAATTACCAGCTGATCAGAAGAAAAAAAATTCGTTCAACGAAATGTTAATAAGTTTGTTGTACAATATGACTCAATTGACATCACAAATGACCGAAAGCAAGAGCATATATTTGGATAATGTTCACAAAATTAATTGCTTTCCTCAACGAAAAGATGATAATTCAATTCATCCCTGTAGATCTATAACGCGCTTTTTCAGTATCAGCAAACAAAATGTCCCAAATCAACTCGTGCATTATTTGCTCAGGATTACGGGATGTATATATCATGTAACAAACATAACTTCCAATCAAAGAATCCATTTCGTAAAGGGCAGTAAATTTTGAAAGGTTTTGGTCCATAGAAAACAAGAACTAGAATTCTAAGCCCCGGAAATCACGGTAGGCAGGCTGTAAATACAACGCACTATCACGTGATTTGGTGGAATCTGACCCATACCTCGTCATCTTATCAGAGTTCTGGGGGAGCTTGACACTATTAGTTGAAGGGAGAAATAAATAACTAGCACTTCCAGCAAGGTAGAGCTGTTTTGCTTGACGCAAGAGCGGTTCTGGACAGGGTCAACTAACTCCAAACGACCAGGACTTGAGTCCACTGGAATTTCACCGTTGGTGGTGTTTGTTGAAGGACATCTGTGGGAAAATGTTCGGAAGTATCCAAGAGTTACGAGAAACCGTCATGGAGGGCACGACAGGGATTTCTCAGGAGCAGTGCCAACGGTTTATCACCCAGCTCAGCACAGCTCTGACGTCAATTTCTCTCCGCGTGTAATTTACTCAAAATTAGGTGTATCTGGAATATATCTTGTGACTTTGCTTGTGGCAGTCATATTCTATTGCTAGTAGTACATAATATATCCAGGTGGATGCCCCACGTTTCTGCAAACTTTGGTTTTTATACCTTTATTCATAATGGTTTTATCCGCATTCTTTTGGACGGACTTTTTCTGGTCACCCAGTAACTGCTCCTGCTAAACCGTCTGAAACGGGTTAAGGAGTCGTAAAGTTCATGCAATCGAGCTATCAGAATCATCCATGTTTTTCGTTCAGACCATTGCAATGGTTGTCAGCGACTTTTTTTTTCGAAAGCACTCTCGTTTACTCAACATTACACAAGCAAAACATTTTAAGAAGTTAGGAAACGGGAACGCCCAAAATCAGAACCATGACTTGTCACTCATTATTTTTCAATTGAAACCTAAGAAGACAGCAACAAAACAAAAGGAAACAGTATTATCAATATTATTATAAGGTGCCCTTTTATACCTTTATTGGAATAACAGCTTTATCAGGAAAGCACTAGAAATTGATTTGGGCTATTGTAAAATGTTTTCAATCTCTAGAGAATGCTTTGTTTTAAACTAATTCTAATTATTTGATAGATTCTAAAATCTCATTTAATTTGTCACTGAGGGGGTAAATCATTGATAACGCGACCGACTAACACATGTGGAAGTCCATTATTCAAAATGAATCGTAGCTGAAATTTGCATTTCGTATTATAAAATATGTATCAAATACCAGCCTATGAGGGTTTTGATATCTTTAGCTTTATTGTGCACAATAGCAACTCAATTTGTCCGATAATTCTCGTGATAGTAAAGCATTGTATAAACTGATTGTTTTTTGTGTTTTTTG
>NW_004797311.1:328352-329664 GCF_000002075.1 Aplysia californica | reverse complement strand
TATATTAATCGTTAGTATCCACAAAACAAGCAAAACTTTGACGAGGAGGTATATGAACGGGGCAGCAGGGTTACAGTGTGTTGTGTAGGAACGATGAGAGGTACGAGGTAGGGTATATGGCAGAGGATAGAGTATTGGTTTATCACTCAATTGACGACGTACGAGTAGTATATGCAATAGATATAAAAACACAACTTACAGCTCAATGCTTACACATCAGATCGTATCTAGAAGGTCAGAATTCACGTACAATTCTATTTCGAACTTCAATGACATAAGTATACAAACAGTTCCAGAAAAAAAATCAATCCCGAACAATTCCTTTTTGTTCATAAGGCGTCAGTCTGTGAAACATGTGCCTTTGTATTTTATACTCATAGAGAGATCAAAAGAAGAGCACTGATAAACAATTTATGACAAGGCTTTTAAGTTCAAAAGGGACATCTGGTTTGCCCCTGTTTCCTGTATGCCTACGTCAGTCATACCGTCTATCGTCTTGTTTTTTAACAGATATTGTTTACCTTTTTTGTGCTTGTGCATTTATGTTCTAACGAACCAACAACAACAATAACAACAATAACAACAACAACAACAACAACAACAACAACGACGACGACAACGACAACGACAACAACAACAACAATAATAACAACCATGTAAGCAGCATCAGCTTATCCCTAAAAAACAAACAAATAAACAAACAAACAAACAAAAACATCCCCTCCCCGAAAGAACTAAACGTGTCTATAGTCATGCCTCTCCATTTTTCCAAAGTTTTTAAAAGGCATACGAAAGATAACCGTGCCTTCCATTACTACAGCCTGAGTTATCTGTATGCAAACGTGTAGATAGATGTATCTTTCAGGGTATTGAATCTAGCTTTTAGGCTATTCTTTTCTACAACATTTAGCCATCTCTCGATGGCCTTGAGTGCAATACTACAAAACATTACCAGTCATTAAAAGGAAAAGATGAATTTTCCTTCTACGAGTCTTACTCTTCAGATCATCTCTTACGGCCTCAACAGTGTTCTGTTGCTCTAGGTTGTACGCAGATCAAGTTAAGTAAGGACAAATATTTTACGAAAAAGCTTTCAAGAAACGAATAGTTGGCTCTGAAGTTGCCGCAGCAGGAGGTATACAGCACTTACTTTTAGTGATTTTGTGCCTTAATGGTCTCAGGTATGTTTTATCCCCTTAAGCTTTCTAAAAATTGTTTTTCTCGTAGTTTGTAGTTTTCTTTCTTTCTTTCTTGAGAGAGAGAAAGTGAGTGTGTGTATGTGTGTGTGTGTGTGTGTGTGTGTGTGTGTGTG
>NW_004797311.1:324591-326781 GCF_000002075.1 Aplysia californica | reverse complement strand
ACACACACACACACACACACACACATGTACTCTCGAAAATACACATCCCCTCCAATCCTAACCCATCCACACTCACCTACACACACAAAAGCAGACATCTCCTCCCACTCATACTCACACAATTATTAGCTCATGCTCTAAAAGTTGCATTCTGAGTTGGCACACAGGAAATAGTGTGTACCTTAAAATTCCAACTCTAGATCAGTAGCCAGCTTATTGTTGGCATCAGCAGCCTTCATCATTTTGTTGATGTTTTCGATACTGGACGCCAGCATACTCATTAAATCTGGATGGATGGAAGCGCCATTAGGGTTTCTTTTCAACAACCCGTCTATCCATATCCAGTTGGTGTTTCGTCTACTAAATTTCTTACAAGATGACAAGTCGATAGGGGTTCAAAAAATATTTTTTTACATAATAAATTTGAAAAGAACAAAAAACAACAACAAAACAAAACACATGCAAGTATCGGAAATTTATCTGGAGGTTTTTCCAGCTCGAACGATTTGAACGAATCTGAACGTGGACAGCAACCTTTTCTTATTTTTATAAACTTCTGACAACTGAAAGAATGTGTTTAAAACTTTAGACAGAAGTGTGTATTCACCGATATTCAAGAGCAACAGTTCATCCCCAATACTAGTTTCTGTCAGTGAGACCGAAAGTCTGAGATCCTCGGAGAAAAGAAAAATATCCCAACAGCGCATTGCAGCGTTCAAGAAAGAATGCCTTTAACTGCCAGGGTTTTATTTTTAGATGGTGAGCTTACGTTACAATTAAAACCAAAACAAAACAAAAAAACATGACGTTTTCGTGATGTTCCCCGCGACGTCTTCATGACTGAACTTGGCCAGAATCAGGAGGGATTGTTAGTTGCCGTAGTAATTCTATGTTTGATATTAGCCGATTAACAATCCAGGAGGTTAAATCAAACTGTTAAGTCACCTATATGAAAATATCAAACCCCGCGGTATCGATATAATCATAGTCACATTTCTTTATTTTTGGAATCGTTGAACCTGAAGGAAAGATAGTTTGTACTTGTAACTGTAGATGAAAATTAGATATTAGAGGAGGTTGGCTACTTCGACGTTGCCTGTCAAGTCCAACCCACGCTGAGATGGATCAACATCTCTGCAGATAGACGAATACTCGTTAGATTTAGAAAAAAATAACCGTCTTTCAAAGGAATCAAACTCGTGGCTTTTGCGTGCGACTACGAAGCACCTAACCGGTACATTATAAATAATAAATAGACGCCAGTACTAACTGGAGTTTTATTTTAAAAGAAATATCCAGTTTCGTAAAATATTCATAAGAGCCAAAAAAACACATCTTTGCCTCTCAACTGCCAGTTGCTTTGAACATCTTCAAAGAACTCTCCCTAAGCACCGTCCCCATCGATACCAGACTAAGACAAAATGTGTTTTAAACTATAAGGTGGAATCGGTAACTCAATTTCTTCCAAAACTGGATACAATGTTTTAAAAATAAAATCCCCGAGTGCGAAAAAAAGAGAAGATGACCGAAAGCCTCACACTTTGCACTTGGCGGTCATTCTTTTAAAAAAATACTATAATGGAGTGCTGAGACATATTCAAGAAGTTCATATCATTTTTCATAACTCCTGTGATTTGATTTTCGTTTTCTTCTTGTTTTGTTCCTTTTTGCTTCCGCCCGTTTTCCCGAGTCCTCGGTGTTTATTCTATGACCCACATTCTCCTGTTGTTGTAAGATGGGTAATTGTCAAGAAGGGGGTCCCGGCCAGGGTCTATAAGGGAGCGTGCAGTCACGAAGCTGGGGTTTCAGGGCTGCGTTCAGACAGACACAGAGCTGTAATTTCCCGCCAAGAGAAACGGTCTGTCCATGGCCGAGGCTGGTGTTTAAGCTGCGGTTAGCCCGTTCGTCTTCCCGCCACTAAATACTGCGCTGGGGGGATTCACAAGGGGGCTAAATGATGAGTAGGGAACAGCCGATGTCAGAGGCTGATCTGTCTATATCTCCGCCTCACTCCCTTCCAATCTTTCGCTCTCTCTCTCTCTTTCAACCTTTCTCTCTTTCTCTCTCTCTCTCTCTCTCTCTCTCTCTCTCTCTCTCTCTCTCTGTCTCTGTCTGTCTCTCTCTCTCTCTCACACTCTATCTATCTATCTATCTATCTATCTATCTATCTATCTATCTATCTATCTATCT
>NW_004797311.1:315461-322151 GCF_000002075.1 Aplysia californica | reverse complement strand
CTGTCCACTACTCTATCCCCGCCCCGCACCTAAAGTCAGCCTGGTTTGCCCAGTTCAATCCGACGTGAAGGGTCAGACGCAATTGATGGCAGTTTCAGCAGTCATCCATCAGACGTGTGTCCACGGCTCCATTCGCCAGCTTGCCTCCTTTCAGTTTTACTTAACCAACGTTTTAAAGGGGAACGACAGGAGTTCGCGTGTCTTCATAGATATAAGACAGTAGTGTTATTATATTATTATGAATTGGCAGTGTTCCTCTTATTGTATGCTATCAAAAATGATTTTTTTTTAAATTTTACATTGTGAACTTGAAATGTTTATCTTGTCTTTAATGTTGCTGTTGTTGTTTTGGTATTTGCGGGGTTTTATTTTATTACTGACAGATCAGGGGAGTGCCAATATAACACCGAACATATCCACAGATACATGATTAAATCTACATTCATCACGATACTCAAACAAATCTGGAACCAGTGACTGCGAATGCTACAGAACAATTAGTCGTATGAGTCACACATTGAAATACTAGTGAGGAAAATGGTGGCAAGAATGAGAAACATGAGAGACCTAACATTTCTGAAACGCTATTCAGGTTTGTTGCTGACAGTGGAACAACGAATACCACATTAAACAGTACAGTGTCCATGGATAGGAGCATTGAAATACTGAAAGATCTTTATCTATGCTTCTTTGATTATTCCAAGTATTAACTAACTAGAGTCTAGTAGAGAACAATGTGATGAAAAGTCATTCAGAAGAAGAGTTAGGCAAGGACGCGTGTTGTCACCTGATTTCTTTAATCTTTAAATCTCTACAGAGAGGTATTTTAAAACAAATTAAAGATAATAAAAGAATAACTCAGGGTAAATATAACGTCAACAATCTGAACACGCCCAAAGAATCAGAACATATCCTGCTATATTTGTTTAACTGCTGGATGTAGCAGCAGGAGAAAATGCAAGAAAACGTCTGGCAACAAATACTTACAAAACAGAGGGCATGCCTTTCCAGACAAGGGCCAGGTCTCATCTTAAATTTACATAACAATGGGAACAAGTCCGAAGACGAATGACCACAGCCAAAATACTTTTCATAAAGCTAGCCCAAAAATTATATCAAACAGAAACATTACAATGGCTACAAAACAAAGAATACTGAATGCGTACTTGGTCAGTTCTCTTGTGTGGATGTGAGTGCTGGATAATCTAAACAATACTGTACACCAGTTGTCGTTTATCGTACGTTTTGCCCATTTAGTTTTTCTCGAACGGTTTGAATTCGCGGGTTGAGTCGTTCAATGTCATGTGTTCCACTGCAGTGGTGTCCCTTCCACTATTTCGCGAACAATTCAAATTGCCGAATTTCTTCAAAAGTCGTGAAAATCCCGATTTCAAGTCACGTGCGAAAAAGCCCAGTACACAGTTTTAAAAGTAAATTAGAAGTAATATAAAACCTAATTACAACGACTGGAAAAATAGAGCTCGACTGACTGACCTTAGCACGCCACTCTCAGCCTCCTTAGCCTACTCTGCCCCATTCTCTCCACCCTTCTCTCCTCACCCGCCCCCTTACACACATACTTCTGTATCGTGTAAAAAGACAAAGTACACCCTCATCTCCGCTCTGTTATCTCTCTTCTTTATTTCATGAACTATTACTCACAAAGACGAATTACTAAGATCTGCGCAAACAAGAGCACGAATGTGTGAAAACGCGCTTTCACGCACGCACACGCTCACACACACATACACAAAAAGACACATACACACAAACACACACATGCCCACATTCACATACACCATTCCGGTACGGCTGTTGTAAAGGATGCACGTTTACATGTATTTCCTCTTTAAACTGGTGAGACAAAATGAATATACTTGGTACCTGTTGTAGAATGTGTAAGTAGAATCGTTAGAAGTTGGCACAGAGGACGACTGGAGGGGAAAGCTACCAAAAGAGTTCACTGTCCGAAAGTCCATATTCGAGGAAGAAATAATTCTTGAAACGAATAACAAAACAGGGCAACTCGAAATGATACCGTTGATGAAGTGACAGGACTCCAAGCAAAAGGGTGTCACGACCCTTTTTTATTTTACTTGTGTTTTAATCCTGTCTCCGTTCGTCACCGCTTGATAAATAACTAAACCTGACTTAGACAATGCAATAGATAATAATGTTGCAAAGCGCAAAGTTGTTAACAGAATTGATTCATAAGAATCAGAACAATGACGAATACATGTACAGAAAATCAACGCACATTTCATGTCTGCTTATAACAGGATATGCAAATATATGAATGTAATAAACGATGAAAATAGAAAGAATAGCATACATCAGATACAAGCGAATATTATATTTGTGGGTGATTACTGATAGTCAACACGACCAGTTCTAACTGAACGTATTAATGAAGTCAATAGGAAAACGAGGAAGTAAATAAGTTGATGAACTTTGTCGCCCAACTAAACCCAAGTTTAGTAGTTTCGAAGGAGGAACCCACTGTCTCCTAAGAGACTGAAAGTGTGACTAAAAAGGACCAACACTCAGCTGAGACAGTGGCCGTTTAGATCCCATGCAGATTCGAACCCCAAACCTGAACCAGTTGTACTACAGCGACCAGTATACTAGTGATAAACCTTTCAATGCGTCGTTATATTTGTAATATTTCACGAACGTATTGACACTTTTGGTTGGCTTTTTCGTTTCAGCTGTAGCAGAAGAATACGCTTGGGACAATAAGACAGAAGCAAGTAAGTTACTAAATGTTGTCTCCTCTTACAGACCGATATGCTTTTGATCTTCGAGCGGTTAAAGATCGTACTCTACGACCTTGCAAATATGACATGAAAAAAGAGGATTTTATGAATAAATGTGGATAGAAATTATGTGGATTCGAACTCAGTGGACACAATGAAATACAATTATTAATAGACAGACAAATAGATGATAGAAAAAGCAGCTTGACTAATAGAGGTAGAGACAAAATAAATAGATAGATAGATCGATAGATAGATAGATAGATAGATAGATAGATAGATAGATAGATAGATAGATAGATAGATAGATTTTATGGTAAGTGTTTTACGGCACTCGAAACTACATAAGGTCATCTGAGCGCGCATTAAACATTTTTCAGCAGGTAGGAAATTTGGAATTTTGCCTGGGTGGCGGCCGAAGCCAACTACTCTTATCGATTACAGACCACCAAGGGATCTTTAACGTGCGCAACTAACACACGTGACCTCCGAGATTTTTCTCCCTTGTCCGAGAAGGCTAGATGTAGATCTTTCCTACCATAAGATCAGAGGTGTGGCTGAAAGACAGCATTAAGTAGGAGCCAAGGAAAAGCAGTAGAAGTGGAGACGAAAGCAGACGATAGAACATTGCTTGAGAGCAGGAAAGGAGTCGAAAGGACACAATTTTAGAGAAAACAATTTTTCGGTCGCTACCGGGATTCGAACCCCGGACCTTTGAATGAGAGACGAACACCTTAACCTCTAGGCCACGAGAGCCCCCAGATAGATAGATAGATAGACATAGATATTCTTTCGTTCCTCCTCTCTCTCTCTCTCTCTCTCTCTCTCTCTCTCTCTCTCTCTCTCTCTCTCTCTCTCCCTCTCTTTTCTCTCCATCTATCTATCTCTCTATAACTATTTCTTTCTCTCTCTCTTTTTTTCCCCTCGTCCCACTCTCCCCCCCCCCTCCTCCTCCTCCTCCTCCTCCTCCTCGTCCATCTGAACCTAATTTTTTCTTTATGCCTTCATAGGTTATTCCCTTCCTCTTCCCGGATAAGATGCACTAACAGGTAACATGCCACTAATCAATATTTACTACATCGTATACAAACGGTGGCAGAGAGATTCATTCTAACTCTTATCCCGCTAAGATCCATTATGTGTAATGTCACATAATATTGTTTATATGTGTTATGTATTGCGTTCGACTTTAACACTGGAGACAATATCAGAAAAAGTGCAGGGAATATTTTGCATCTCAAAAAAGGAAAGAAGTCTACTTAATAATCGCAAGAGATGTCTACTTCCACAACAAAAAAGCTGTCAGATAAAATCAGAGAAGTCGCAAAATATTCCGCGACATTATTCAAGTGTCTACGCATGAGCTCGCTTTAAGCTAGCTTCCCCACAACCTGGACGAAAATAAAATGAATTTCTGATGTGATTGAATTTTGCCTCTCAGTCTGTCTCAAGTGTACTTTTGGTTTTTCTTTTTTTTGTGGTGTGATCCCTCAAAAGCTCACGTCCCAGCGCGGATGTGGCTAGCGGTCTCCCCAACCAAGAGCTGAGAGTCGAAGGCACACGTACGGCTGCTGATGGATGGACAAAGATATCCTGTCTTGCCACGTCATCCATCTGGGCTCTGCGGTCCGAGGCGGCCTCGTTATGCTCTCTCCTCCCACTCAACATCTTCAGCTTGGCCTGAACACCCACCGCAACCGCCTCCTGGCTTCTCATGCCCATGCACCAGCGGACAGAAAGATAGGAAAAGACAGACATAATATGATTATTTTGCTTGCTGGTGTACACAGGTACTATGTGCGTAATTACTCACGCTCATTTACATATGCCGTACACGCATACACTTTCGCCTGTCAACATACATACACCCATACACACGTTAACACACATATTACATACATACACGTATAAATACAAATTATGTACCCACGCGCACACACACACACACACACACACACACACACACACACACACACACGCACACACACACACACATGTACGTACATACGTACATACGTGCAAACGTACAAACGTACATACAGACAGACAGAGAGAGAGAGAGAGAGAGAGAGAGAGAGAGAGAGAGAGAAAGAGAGAGACAGAGACAGAGACAGACAGACAGACAGACAGGCAGACAGACAGAGACAGAGTCAGAGACAGATAGATGGAGAAAAAGTGAGTAAAGTGCAAATTACTAAAATTCCTCTTGTGTCCTCCTGGACCTGCTCCTCCTCCTTTGGCCCCCTGCTCCACCATCTCTCTCCCTCCTCCTCCTCCCCTCCTTTTCCTCCTCCTTTTCCTCCTCCTCCTCGCTCGCTTGATGTCCCTTCTCCACTCCAAACGTGTCAGCTGCGTCGCCCCCCTCCTTCCTCTGCTATCCTCTCCCCTTTTCCAATCCTCGTCCTCCTCGTCCTCCTCGTCCTCCTCCTCCTCATCCTCCTCCTCTTCCTCCTCACATGTGGCTTGGAAAATGGTCTGGTGAAGGTTGACGAATTACAAACCTGGAAGAGGTGCAGCCCGTCTGTTGTAGAGTAATGCATTGAAGGAATATCTGAGATCAGATATATACATCAAAATACGATGGTACTTGCTCATATGTGCTCATATATATATATATATACATGTATATATATATATGTATATATATATATATATATATATATATATATATATATATATATATATATATATATATATATATATATATATATGATACTGCGATGTGAATGTGAAATTCATGTTAGATTTATGGCCTATATCTTTCCTCTTTTTTTCTTTTCTTTTCTTCCTTCCAACAAGCTCTTGTGGAGCTTTCTCAATTACCTTTCAGTGCCCTTGGGACGCTAACTCAAACGAAATCAATTGAACGACAACACTTGGCCAGCATGTGGAGCACTTAGCACGTTTTTCTCTCGTTCCTATTTCTTTCGTCTTACTGAACATTGTTTGTATGAAAGCGCTTTGTTTTTATCTTTGCTTTTGTTTTGGGAATTTTAAAACGGTTATTTCTTTGTTTGTATTTTATTTTTATTTTTTAAATGTTTAAATTTTTAAAAATAATTTTATTTTCTATTTTAAAATCTTGTTTTTATATTTAATTTTTTATTTATTTGTTTGTTTATTTATTTATTTATTTATTTATTGGGGGGGGGGGGCATTTTACTGAGGTTTTTTTTTAAATATTTTTTTTTTTTTTGGGGGGGGGGGCGGGTTCCCTTTGTGAGTTGTTTTTGTTTTGGGATTTTTAGGGAGGAATTGGTGATCGAGTTTTTTGGGGTTTTTTTTTTAGGGGGGGGGGGGTCGTGAATTGTTAAAGATAAAGCACAATATTAAAAGTTGTACTGGATGTCAGTACTGTTAAAAACCAAGCAGAAATGATCAGATCACATCGGTGAGTGAATCAGCCTTCGGCAAACTCAAAAGACTGTAAAAGTTACTGATCCTGTGTGGGGCTTAAAACTGACTATCCGCCCCTCAATACGCGTATTCTTTGGAGAGGGGCGCTAACTAGCAAAAATGGTAACAGAAAAGTATATCGGCACAATAATCATAAGAGAGAGACCAGGGGAGAGGAAAGACAACACATAAATATAATAGAGTGGCACTTCGGCGGCGCAATGGTTTAGTTCTTTGTCTGGCGCGCAAAAGATGTGTGTTTGATTCCCTGGTGGGAGTAGATCTATTTTTGTATATCATTTTTATGGCGCTTCTATGCAAACAGCTCGAGGTGCTTTACATTAATCTAAGTACAAATTCATAAATGGACAATATATGCGAAAAAATCAATCTTTGCTCATATGTGCACACATAAAAATTAATGACGCACGTATACACACAGACACACTCACACAAATATCCACACACGCACTCGCACTCGCACACGCACACACCCACCCATCCATCCACACATCTACACACACACACACACACACAC
>NW_004797311.1:309712-315361 GCF_000002075.1 Aplysia californica | reverse complement strand
ACACACACACACACACACACACACACACACACACACACACACACACACACATACACACACACATAATTACACATACACCCTCACTCACTCACACGATTCTTAGTGAGCACATTTAAATGCACAGTGCTATGTATACAATAGGAACCACTGGTTAACAAAGATACGTAAATTATAGATAATAGATGCATAGTCATTGACATCAAGTTATACTTAAAAATAAAGCTAATGCGTTAGAAATTTTATTTCATTGATTTGTCTTTAAATAAATATGTTTTGGATTTAGACTCAGGTGCTGTGTGTCTCAGGGGCTAGGGAAGGAGTTTCCAAACTTATGGCGCTAGGTGGACAAAGGATCTTTCAACTAATATTTTACCTATTTTCCTGGAACTCTTAAGTGAAACTGATTCCCCGATCTCGGGGATCTAGATGAGACATAAATCAAGATGAGATCACTAAATAATGACAGAGCTTTGTTTTTGACACACTTATGACATACTGGTTTCAAATTTATGCGATACTCTAGCTGACATAGGGAGCCAATACAATCCGTCTTCTTACTGTTATATATAATAATATATTATTATATAGTAACCCACTTAACTTAGGGTGAACTTGACAGGCAGGGTCAAGACATCCCTCTTCCTTAATGTTCTAAATCGTGTCAATTAGGGGGTGGGAGGTGGGGGGGGCGTAAAACATTTGAACTCGTTCAGAAAGGAAGGGATGAAATAGGACCCTGTGGTGAATAAACCCTTAAAGACACCCACTAAGCTGACCACAATTATCACCCTCGGAAACTAGGGCAAGAGGAACTGTCACAGACTATGGTGAGTAATGGTCATGAATAGTCCAAATTTCCCTGGGGATAAATAAAATGGTCTTTCTTTGCCTGTCTTTTGGTTTTTAAAAAAAGTTACCGCACGGACACGTAGGCGAAATGAGATTTTACACGATCTTAGCTGCGCTTGCTTTTCCTATGTAGCACGCGTTACAGACGTACACACAAACACACAAAAACGCAGACACACACATACACACACACACACACACACACACACACACACACAGAGAGAGAGAGAGAGAGAGAGAGAGAGAGAGAGAGAGAGAGAGAGAGAGACACTCGCATATGAAAAGGGAGAAACTTTCGCTTTACGTGTCGTACTATTATGTATGTATACAAGCGCGCATGAAAAATATTAACAGGCTTGTCTTTGAAACAATTTTTTTTTTGTCCACTCGTTTTACCCACACCCATAAACACACAAACACACGCACACACACACACACACACACACACACACACACACACACACACACACACACGCACACACATATATACACACACGAGCAGACACATAATTATTATGCTTATCATAACTATGCCCCCTGCTCTGCCTGTCCTAACCATTGTTTACAACAATGACGTACCATTTCTGCTCATAAGGACAAAATTGATTCCTCCAACATGGATGAATACACGGAAAAGATAAATTTCGACCCCTCCCCTCATACTTAAAATTGTCTCTCTAGCATGACGTCACAACAACCCAACTGTGACCCCGGGGAGAATGGAGACGTTGGATGCGCCCACTACGTTACATAAGTTCAAAACTGGAAAGGTCAGGGGGGGGGGGGGGGGGCGGGGGGTTGTAAGTTTACTTCTGCCGAACAATGCTGCTGTTCTACAAACACATTCAAAATTCATAACCAACCTGTTCGAGCGGTACTTGTTTATACCAGAACCTCCCGAAAACAACCAAAACCTCCCAAAACCACCCGAAACCACGCACAAACCACCTGAAACCACTCAACACCTCTCGAAGCCACCCAAAACCCCCTCAAAATTTCTATGATATGATGTTATTTGCTATGCTATCTATCGCTCTGTGGATAAAATATTCTGTCTGCTGGTTCTTGGTTCTTTTTATAAGAGAAAATGATGGTTTGTGAAATCTTTTTTCAACTCCATTTTTTATTTTGTTTTAACTGATGAGCGACTGCTCAGGTTGCAATTAATAGCCTGTACTTTTTAGAATATTAATTAGTGTTATAGTAGTATTCCAGTATAGATTTGTACATGTTATGATGCGTTATTTAATTTCTGTTATCTTGTGCATGCTGTGAAGTATTCTGAGGAGAAGTGACCATGAAGTGACGCCTAAAATATTTTTGGATGAAATTATAAAAAAAACTTGGGTTATCATTTATTATATAATATATTTCCAGGATATTTCCTGGACGTATGTCCAGAAAGTCCAGAAACGTATGTAAGATTTTCTATACCCTAAAGTGGTGCTTGAAGGGATTTTAGAGCAGAGGGTAGAGAATTTTAAAAAGAAAATAATAGCCACTTTTTTCTCAAAAGGCATGTTATACACAGCTTATATGTTTCAGTTTTAGTAGGAAACGTTCATTCTATTTCTACTGTGTTAATATTATCAAGAAGTTGCCACGTTCGAGTTTAAAATATGTTTTTACGGATTCTAATTGAAAAGAGAACTATTTTGGCCTTTTCTGACCTTTATCGGTCGTTTTCTTAAAATGCTATTTTCACACATTTCATCCCATTTTCTTGCTGTATGTTATTCGATTTTAAGGTAACTTTCACAAAATGTTAACGACTCCTATTTCTAGAAACTGTTTTGAGGAATTTTTGATTGCACATGTAGATCTAGCTTTTGATAAATGGCGTCAGAAAGTGATTTTTTCCCTTTTTTCAGTTATGCAATAAGCCAATTTTTTAAGTGCCGTAGAATGAAAACTAAAGCATATACCACTAATTCCCCAAGACAATTTTAGATATGTACTTTTCCTATGTACATGCCAAATAAAAAGAGTTTGAAATAAAAACAAATAAGTCAAACCAAGTGAAATATTATCTCTTTTATATAATGCTTTTGTATTGTTTTTTTTTTAGTTTAAATCATTTTTTCAGGATCAAGAAGTATCGAAGTGGGTGGTTGGCGGGTGCTCTGGTGTGTTTTGCTCCTTCTTTCCTATCAAACATCTATCGTCCTTATCTCCCTCCTCCTTCTTTTTTGTGTTTGTTGCTCTCTTGTAACACCTCTAATCTTCGGCACTTGTTTGACCTTATCGTGTTGCAAGTGCAGTAAAACACTTACTAAAACAAAAGAAGAATCCAAAAAAAGAGAATATTGTATTACAGATCAATATTTTCTCCACAGAGCGATAGATAGCATAGCAAAATAACATCATATCATATACTTTTTGAGGAGGTTTCGGGTGGATTTGGGAGGTTTCGGTTGTTTCCGGGAGGTTCCGGTATAAACAAGTACCCCTATTCGAGTGCCAGTTCTTATTGGCCACAAGGTCCAATTGCCTCACAAATTAAAACGTAGAAAGAAAAAAAAATGTTTAATGTCCTATTTGAAAAGTAAAACGAAAAAACCTCGAAAAAGAGGCTCTTAAGTTTTGGTAAGATTAGGTCATCTAGGCGCCCGTTCATTAGTGTGAGCAGTCAGGAAGGAAGACTCCCACAGCGCTCTCTCTCTCTCCGGCCTGCATTATTCATGCCTACTTCACACGAGGGAGACACACTATGGAAAAGGCCTCCACTTGTTCGCACCCGACTTTTGGCTAATTTGATTTTTATTCCATATTTTTAGGCTCCGCAGAGAAATGTAACATTCATCCCGAATTGTCCAATTCCATAGATAGGGTACGGATGCCGCCCTCTGCGAAGCAGCCTGGGATTTTATGCAAATATGATTTGAGGGATATGTCCTCATTTTAAAAATACAGAACACGTATTCTTTCTAGCACTAAAACAATGCAACAAACACAGTGTTTCGTTTTATTTTTAGTAAGAGTTTTACGGCACTTACTACACAATTAGATCATATAACTGCCGAAGACTAGAGGTGTTACAAGGGAGTAACAAACTCAAAAAAAGAAGGAGGAGAGATAAGGACAATAGATGTTTGATAGGAAGGAAGGAGCAAACCCCACCAGAGCACATGCAGTCCCCCACAACACATAGTGTGGTGGTATCGTGGGATTAAAGATAAAGAATACATACTGTTTCTTGTTTATGCAATGTGGAACCGAAAAATGACTGGACTGCAATTAGGATTTTATTGAAGCATTAAGCTGCTCTTAGAGAGGGGGAGAGAGAGAGGGGGTAGAGGAGGAGGAAGAAAAAGCGAGAGAGACATAAAAAAGAAAGACGAAAAGCCAAACAGGGACTAAGAGAGAAACACAGGCCCACCCACACACACACACACACACACATACCAATACACACAGACACACACACACATACATACGTACCTACACATAGAGAGAAGAGAGACAGAGAGACAGAGAGAGAGACAGAGAGAGAGACAGAGAGAGAGACAGAGAGAGAGACAGAGAGAGAGAGGGAGAGAGACAGACAGACAGACAGACACAAAGAGAGAGAGAAAGAGAGAGAGAGAGAGAGAGAGAGAGAGAGAGAGAGAGAGAGAGTGAGGAAGACAGACAGATGGACAGAAAAAGAGACAGACAGAGAGGGGAACACAGTGAGAGAGGAAGAGAGAGAGAGGGGAAGAAAGGGAGATATGGACAGATGGAGAGAGAGAGAGAGTAGGGGGGGGGGGTTGCTGGGCGGGGAGAGAGAGTAAGTAGACTTGCAAATGATGACAACTGAGCGAAGCAGAAATTAATGAAGAATATTAATGCACAATTATAGTGCCCGGAAAGGGAGAGGGCATAGAAAATAAGGAAACAAATATAAAAGAAAAAAGAATTTAATCGAAGCCTGTCAGAAGAGTTTTTTATGCAAAAACATTATAAGCTGGTCTTGAGACGCATATGAGGAAATAACGGATTGCAGGAGCGATGGAGTGTTGAAGGAAAAAACAAAAACAAACGAAAAACGTGATCCTTTTCAAGCAAAACATTTTCAGTTGTTTAACTTATATGGGCTGAGCACGTAGGGCAATTTTGCGATGGTAGAGAAAATTAAATATTTTGTCGTTGGGAAGAGCTGCTGATTGAGATAAACCTTTAATTGGTTCTCCTCCAAACAGGCTGTACCCTAACCCTATCCGTTCGTCGTGTTTTACTATCGTATCCATACAACGTGGGAAACTCCGTGCCACCACTTTCCAAAGAGGAAATTTACTCGTTAATCTGATCCGTACGCTTTGCATAGCAGTCTGTCAAAATAATTTTTTGAGAAATACTGAAAATTTTAAAGAGATCTTCGTACTAGAAGTATTCTAAAATGTGGAGAATACAACCCCGGGGGGTACAAAAGGACCTCAGGTGTTACGGATAGGGCTAATGGAGGGCAGCAGTTCGACAGTGATTGCTTCTCTGGGACGATAGCTGAATTGTTAGACTGTTGGACTAGCAACCGTAAGGTCGTGGGATCAAACCCCTGTGTGCCCTCCCTTATCATGTCCTTGGGGAAAGGCACTTGACACAAATTTTAATGTTCCTCACCTCTGCAAAGTGAGAAAGGTTACCTGGCGTAAGACAGTAACATGTCAGTACGTTAGCATTTGAACGCCTGCGCTGGCTGAGAATGTATCTGAGTTCTAATAATAAATGCTCATAGAGCCTACTTTCGATAGCAACGCATGTACAATCAAAATAAGTCAAATGTATTATTATTATTATTATTATTATTATTATTATTATTAT
>NW_004797311.1:304322-309004 GCF_000002075.1 Aplysia californica | reverse complement strand
GAGAGAGAGAGAGAGAGAGAGAGAGCGAGAGAGGGGGGAGAGTGAGAGAGGGAGAAAGAAGGAGAGGGAGAGAGGAATAAAGAGATAAAGAGAGGGAAAGAGAGAGAGAGAGAGAGAAAGAGAGAGAACGGGCAATAGAAAGAGAAAGAGAGAGAGAGAGAAGGTGAGAGAGGAATACAGAGAAGGAAATAGAGAGAAAGAGGGAGAAAGAGAAAGAGAGAGAATGAGAGAGAAAGAGAGATAAAGAGAGAGGGAGGGAGAGAGGAGGAGGAGGAGGAGGACGTGCGGTAGTAGGCGAAGATACAGGCGGAGAAAACAGACAGGCAGACAGACAATTAGTAATGGAGCGGAGAAAGATTATGAAGAGGGTGGGGTGAGGAGGAAGGATGGAAAGAGAAAGCAACGATAAGACACCCACAGTATAAAAGTGAAGAGAAGAAAAAAAGATGTATAAACGTATATTGAACGAATGACAAATATTTTTTTTTATTTGCTTAAAAGGAAGACCACGTAAAACCGAAGTAGAGATATCTAACCGTAGAGCTTAAGAATGATGATTTCCGTAAATTGAAGCGAGCAGATTGCTTTTCAATCGCTGGTGCAAAAAAAAAAAAAAAAAAAGCAAAGTAGCCTGAAAGACTGTGTTGTGGGGGGTATGAGAAACGAATAGGACTGGCGAAGAAACTAAAAACCGCTGAGCCCTAGAGGCGAATTTCATTCCAGAAGTATGCGCATGTGCATTGATTTAAAGGCATCGCTCATCGAAGATTTACGCCCCTTGGTTCCCAAGTTTTTAATCAGCTCACCACCTCGGGAGCCCCCCCCCCCCCTTTTCCCCCAATTCCCCTATTTTCTTCTAACCCTCAGCACTCTGTGTCTACAGCTTTTTTGCTGCTTCTTTATTCTGCGTATCTATCTATCTATCTTTTTTTGTTCTTTCTACCTATCTATCTGTCAAACCATTTTACTTATTCAGTTGCTCATCAATTTTAATATGGTACAATATTGCTGAAAATGTCTACGTTCTCGGAAAACAACTTTTAAGTAACAATTAAAGTTCCCATATCTCCCCTCCTTTCGAAGAATAAAAGAACAAAAATATATTTCCTCCTCTGCTTTTGTTTTTTCCTCAGTCATGGATTGCGGTGAGAACCATTTCGAAAAGCGCAACTGACCTTGAAAGCAATTGTACGGCATCCCTTTTCGAGCCTGTCAGGAGCGAGCGACACTTCCTGAATTCCGAAAGTGCTGTGCTCGCTTTAGTTCTTGATCTAGATGATCAATTCGGTCAGCGGTGGGTTCATGAGAGGCAAGTGCACTTTTAAGATGTTATTTTTTGATGGTTGGTTTTGTTTTAATGTGCTGTATAAATTATGTGTTTTCGTGAAGGTTCCTGGCAGTATAATGAGACTTGTACATTCATGAGGAAATCGCAAACGTGATGCTGTTTGAACGAAATACATATTGAATGTTTGTGTATGTGTGTGTTTGTGTGTGTGTGTGTGCGTGTGTGTGTGTGTGTGTGTGTGTGTGTGTGTGTGTGTGTGTTTGTGTGTGTGTGTGTGTGTGTGTGTGTGTGTGTGTGTGTGTCTCGCTCTTTTGAGTTTGGGAGAACATAATATTATAGTTTCTTTTTCATATGTGCGTTAACCCTATGAATGCTTTTTAGCTGTAATGTATATGAATAGATTGGTTATGTAAACACAAGTTTAGCCTTCTGCTTCAGGATTCGTTCTGAGTAAATGCTGCCTGATTTCTTTAAAAATCTCCCCTAGCAACAAACAGAGCCTCGAGTCTTTACGAAAGTGTCAGCGAGCACAAAGGATAAGACAAAACAAAACTCGGCAAAATGAGATCCCATTATAGAAACATGAGAACGGAATGGGCGAGACTTGGCGGTATCTATCCATCTCAAACAGTGCGCTTAAAACGAGTTGCCATTCTCCCGTTAGTGGAGGGCGAACGTACAGGCGATGTGACGGGCAAATCGCTTAATTACTGGTCCTAACCGTTTCTGTGTTACCGAGGCCATGCAAACAGCGCTGTAAAATCCGGTACAAAATCTGCTATTGGTTTATTCTGGTTCTTGCTAGAAAAGAAAAGAATCCTTTGGGCAAATACAAGCTTCAGCATACGTCCCCCAGTTTATGTCAATCGTTCTGATTTGTACCATAAACAGGGCCAATAACAGTTGGTTTAATTTCGAGTGTCGCTAATCAATAGGACTTAATTGATCCAGAAACCTCCACCATGTCGTAAATAACTCAGGCTACTTTTGATACAAATCGATGAGAGATAGGAACCCAATGCCTGTATTGAGCGTATTATGCGTGTTTTCTGTTTCCAACTTAGTCGCAAAATGTGCTTTGTGTGGATCATAATGTCTTACACAAATAATAGGTCGCAGACCCTTTCTTTGGGATGGAAATGAAACCAGTTGACCTCTTTTAATCTTCAATATGACACAATAATTGATTGACTTAAACCCCACCTATGACCTTTTTCGCCTTAACTTTTTGTAGGCAAAATTCAATCAATATGTAGGGCTTTAAAGTTTATTTTGTAGATGATTGTGCATTAAAAAAGTAAGAGTTGAAGTTTTACGCCCCTGTCGACACTATTTAGATCATTTAGGACCGAATGTTTAGACGGGATCATTGTGTGTTAAAGATAACATTATCTAAACATTTAAATTCAACGTCCGATTTCCCCTGATAGAGCGTTTACTTTTTTTCAACTACACAATGCTTTCATAATAGGGTTCTTTTTAACACCTGATGGTCAGGCTCTTCACCGTAGTGGGTGGAAGTTGTAGCTTTAGCAATAAGATAAGTTAACATAAGATACATCTTTATTGTCCAGATCCTGGCACATTGGTTTGGTATTTCACCACGTGTTCACACACACACACACACACACACACACACACACACACACACACACACACACACACACACACACAGACATAAGCGCGCGCACACACACGTGCACGCACACGCACACGTAGGCTTACAATCACATGCATAATATAAATGAGCAGCAAAATAAACAATAATAATCGTAAGTTAGATACACACTCAATGTTATTTTGATTCATGCTCTAAGGTCTACGTCTTTGTGCTTTCCGGGATTGACTCTGACTGGTTGAGTCATGCTGTGTTGATCTGGATATAATCAAACAACCTATATATCTCTCAATCGATTGAACGACCGACCGATCATTCGATCAATCAGTTTTCAATCAATCAAACAATATATCAATGAATCAATCGGGGGAAGAGCAACAAAGAACAATTAGACTGAACAACTATCAGGGGGACCTTGCCATGTCTGTAAATTGAAGATCAATGAAGAATATTAAATCTTATCGTGTTTTTGAGTGGATAGTTGGACGACTTTCTGATGCAATCTCCTCCGTCTGCTTCTTCCCACCGTCCTTGTCTTTTACTGGCGAAGTTAAAGCTCGATCTCCTCCCTCCCTGAAATACAACTCTAAGCAAAAAGAACAACTACATCAACAACAACGCCGACGATGACAACAAAAGCAACAACAACAACAATAACAACAACAACAACAACACCAACAACAACAAACCCAAAACAACCGCAATAAAAACAGCATAGAAATAGTTTCAAAATATCAAGCTGGATTATTTATGCAATCTGATTTATCACATAATAAAAGAGAAATATTACACTTGTGAACAAAAAGCAGCAACTCAGTATGGGAATTGAAACTCAACATTCAAAATTGTCGTTCGTCTGTGGGGTGTCTATCTATCTATCTGTATGGTTGTCTGTCAGGTTATCTGTAGTGTAAGCCTGACTTTTTGCTATGTCATTATGCTTTTCTTTAGTCCCGAGCCTGCCTTTCCAGGGCGATCAATAACACTTTCCCTCTCGTAAATCAGTATGCCATTTCATCAGCAAAAACGTGCTTCATCAACACCTCTTTGAGGTTTTAAACGACAAAAAAAAATCTGGACCAGATCTTTTAAGAAATAAAGAGTAGAATAAACACTGAGTGTACCTTAATGCATGCAAAACTATTGTTCTCCCTCTCCAGAAACTCCACTTTCCCATTGCATTATAATTAACAGTCCATCTGTCTATTGGAACAAATAATTAAACAGAACGAAGGCTCTCAGATTCGTAGCGAAATGACACAAAACAGCTTCAAGTAAAAATGAAAGTTTTTCAGGTGTTATTTTAACGTGGTCAATCTTTGTTCAGCTGCTTTCTCCAGTCCTGTCGATTTTTAAAGCATCTCTCACTACTTGTCTCGCTCCTCTTGCGAGCGGCACTTTCCTCTTCTGTAGTGCTCAGCATCACGTCTTATCGACACGCCTGTAGCATGCACGCCTTCTGCCTTCAACAAGTTTTCTTTCTCACACCCCCCTTCCTGATGGAGACGTCCTGTTTTTGCAGAACTTGTGTAATGGCTAACGACTTCGTAGTCTGAGTATTCTGAATTGGAATTAGGTTGACAATAACCTATTCGCTTATATACAACTAACCTATTCGCTTATATACAGTCAACAGACGGGAGAGTGTTAGATCCGATTTTCAAAGAAAATTATACCTCTGGATTGCCTAATTTACGTAGTGGGAGTAGACTGATAAAGAGAAAGAGAGGGAGAGAGAGAGAGAGAGAGAGAGAGAGAGAGAGAGAGAGAGAGAGG
>NW_004797311.1:296652-303964 GCF_000002075.1 Aplysia californica | reverse complement strand
TCCCACACTCGCTATCTCTTCCCCCCCCCCCCTTCTCGATCATAAATGACGATTGGCCTATAAAACCTGTTAACCTCATATTATCATGTAGATTATAAGGCTAAAGAACTATGACAGCGATCGAGACCAACGAGTGACTTATTGCAAGAGTCAAACTCACACTGAAACACACTATCCTCTTTTAAGGCATCAGTGATCAAAGTTTATTCAGACAAGTATCCTTTGAAATGGGCATTAACCAGTACAATTTTCTGTTCCGGTCGGGTTTCATAGAGCCGACACATTGCACTAGCGCCTGCACCACTCAAGCTTCATAATTGTGCTCGTCTTCTCCCTTCGTTTGCTCTCTATTGAAGCCCGCCGTAATGTGGCAGTTTCATCAATTGCCCATTCAAACAGAAAACGTTACGACTGGATAACAAGTTGAGCAGTTGGGCAGAGGCTCTCATCTCTGAGACGAGTGGAGCGATGGTCCCCTTTGATTTGAGGTTACAGGGTTGGATGCTGTACAAAACAGCTTGCATCATGGTCGATTTATTGGCGTAAACAGCCAGAGAATTTTTTAAAGGGGGGGGGGTGTATGCTGTTATTTGCTAAGGCAATGTAAAGTTACTTTTATGCAAGTTGTTTCATACTGCCAGCTATCATTGCACTAATTAATTGGATGGATTAATTAATAAGTCGCAAGTACAATATGTCATGTTCACGAATAAATCAAAAGCTAATGTTATTTTTTATTAGAGCACAAGTCATCATTGTCGTTTTAAAGGTTACCTTTAGCCGTAGCAGCTCATAGAGCCTCCTACAGAGTAATGTCGGTAAGATAATATGGTGACCGTTATCTCTCAGATTCTGACATATTGTTTGTTAAATGGTGGGTGCTTCGCGAAATAACCTATTTTGTTTCTATTTTGGGATTTTATTCTGTATTAGGACAAACGATACACATGTGTTTATGAACAGTTTATGACGTAAGTCCATATACCTACATTCGTTTTAGACACTACTTCATCTGTTGATAATGAAGTGGCTTAAATTCCCACTGCTACTCTGTTCAGCCGCTGATATACATATACAAATCTTGCCAACATCAGGCCGTTAAGTGCCACTTGTAATAACTCCGGTACTAACAGTGCCACTACAGGTCACTTATCTCGCAAAAGCAGATGGTTGCAGACCGTCGTGGCCTGCTTCGATGAAGTGACACTAGAGCTGTGTGATTTTTTAATGATGTGTCGTCATGCAAAGACTTGGCAATTGGTGCTTGTACCTCTTTATTAGCGCGAGCCAAACACATCTGTCAACAACGTCATGGATTGTCCTTAAGACGTCAGCAAATGGTGTGGGTTTTTTCCTAAGTATTAGACTGTTTATTCTTCGGACTTTGGAGAGTG
This sequence comes from Aplysia californica, assembly GCF_000002075.1. Classification (NCBI taxonomy): domain Eukaryota; kingdom Metazoa; phylum Mollusca; class Gastropoda; order Aplysiida; family Aplysiidae; genus Aplysia; species Aplysia californica. The sequence continues at coordinate 302,570 of NW_004797311.1, read as the reverse complement.
TTGGTCAGTGTTCTCATTCCCTTCTTGTGCATTCCTTATTTCTGTCTAGATCTATCTCATGGCATATTTTCATACTAAGAAACAATTCTTATAGGAAAAACACGTTTCTTCGATTCATAAAAACATAAGCGTACTCTTCGCCTTTCTTCGTGTTTTGGAAATGTATTGATGCTGCCCTTAAACTTCAGATTTACGACATTACTCATCAATTTTCTGTTTACCCTCAGTCAACCTCAACCAATCTGTCTCCTTTTTCCATCCGTATTGCTGCTTTCTTTTTCCGAACTCATTTACCCTTCATTCCATCCCACTTACATAGGCAAAAAATCGAGTTTAGCGTGCTTGCAAGCCGTTTGCCCAACATTAGTTAAACCTATGTTTATTTGTTAATTCCTTGTTTTCTCTTATATGTCTCATCAGCACGGGAGCTTGAAGGGTCGTGCTGATGGATCTATTGTCTGTCCGATTAGTCTGTCCTTTGTGTCTATTGATTTGTCGTTTTCAACTTAAAATAAATACATACAATTTATTTATTGAGAATGACTAGCAAGTTTATATAAAACGAAGGGCTTTGACCCACCTTGTTGAATGTAAGATGCCTTACAAGGGAAAAATGGAAAGTGTTATACGTAAATAAAGTACATGTATTTATCAGAACGTTTACACGAATAGGCTTACACTCTGACGATGACGCCCTCAGAAGAAATAATTGTAGAAGTGATGATAAGCTCACCACATCTTTGCGCATCACGGCAATCAGGACGAGATGTTCCCTGTGTTCCCTAACGTTTTGTTGAACAAACTAAAACAAAGAAATGAAAGCAGAGGCCACATCAAATATTTATAGGCTTACTTGTATTTGACGATGCGTCGTGTCCTGTTCTTGACTCCCTGCTTCCTGCCAAAGACTTTAATGGAAGTCGTGTGTAGGCCTATGCGTCTAAGTGCCGTTCATATCTGCCACATTATACAGTTTTTGACATAACTATTCATTCAAACTCTTTTGATTCATTCTTTAATTTATTCATAAATACCTATTCTGGTTCAGACAAATTATGTTTCGGGGTAGTTGTTTTTTCACTTTACATTGTAGAATTTGAGGATTTTCATGGCTGTTCATTCATTTGACTTGACCTTCAAATGAGATAATTATGCTAAATCGGATGTATTGCCTTCGGATAATCGTGCTGTTTAATAGTGGTATAACACACGCAGCTAACTAAACTTTTGAACAGGCTTGTTTATCCTTTCAAAATAACGCGCACTATTAATTAAGGCATTAAAATGTATAGTTTATTACCATTAACAAGTGCCAAGAGATAGAGTAACAGGTGACTCATAACTCTAAGACACGTATCACTCAACGACCGCCACGACGCCTCAAAGCAAAAAAAGTTGAGTGATATCTCAAACGGTATCGGCTAAAACGGCAACTAAACATAGATAGCTGGTGCCTCTACGAATAGATTACATGTAGTAATATTATTTTCCTGCTAGAGGCGCTTGGAGGCGCCCACTATAGGTAGCCCACTTGAGGAGCCAGGAGGCGCCAGGAGATCTTGAATTTGAAGTAAGCAGGAGAAAATCTGCGAGTGGTTCAGATCTACAAGAGTCAGCACCATGTTTTTGAGATAGTCCAGGGATCCAGCATTCTTCAGATCATTAAAAGAACAAAATCGATCAACGGACAGATTTTTCTATTACATTGTAATTACTTTAGAATTAGGGCGCGCACTGGAGTTGAAACTTGGACGTAATGAAGTTGAAACTAGGACAACCCCCCCCCCTCCAAAACAAAAACCAACAACAACCCTGTAACAATAAACAAAAACTATAATATAGGCAGCGTGGTGGAATCAGGCTCTCGTCAAAATAATCAAAGTGAAGAAACTTGCATTTTTCCGAAAGTTTGTGAATTTTTATCAGATTTTTGTTTTTTTGGCTCAACCCCTTTCATGCCCCTTAAATAACCAATTTCTCACAGTGGATTTTTCTGAAAAGCGTTGATTAAAGGCACAAAAAATGTAAATTTTTCAGTGACCACGGACTCTTAAGCTAGGGAAATAACTAATCTTTGGCGGCCATTTTCTCACTAATTTTACCTCTGAAAACAGGTGACCCCAACCCCCTTCTTTCGCAAATATCTCGACTTGTATTCAAGATAAATGGATATTTTTCCCATCCAAATAAAGACAAGTGAACACGCTTTAAGATGATACCAATAACTCTACATGCCCAAAAATTGACGAGAGCCTAATTCCACCACGCTGCCTCATATATAACTCGGCTCACGAAGCGATCCTGATCTCAAACAAGGATTCATTGAAAGTTCATTTCGGGATATTGCCTTAATACCGTATTTTTTACCGACTTGAGTAGTTACATTATTGCTTTTGTGACGAAATAGGCAACGCATGCAAACCGATAATTATAGAGCGTGAACAAAACCCAAATGAACCATGCCCACACCGTACCAGTATGGAAAAAGGCTCGTTAGAACAGATGTTTTTCCTAATATGGTTGCGTTTTTCCAGATCGTATAGTAATATCTTTTAATGAATGTTAATAAACATAATGTGTGGTACTTTTGGGGATTATTTCTCCTGTTTTAGGAATTCAGGGAATGTATCACGACAGCTCCCGCTAGGGGGCCAAGTATTAACGTCGATTATTTTTTAATCCAGGCAATAATGTTTTTGAAGTTAACTTATGGGGGGAGGGGGAGGGGTTAGTAAGATTACAGAACCATTGCGACAAAAGTAAAGGCAAATTCTTGGTTAAAACAAATCACAATCACAGGATGCGTAACCTTGAAATGAAACAGGGAAATATTATAAAACAGAAGAGAAAGAGGCTGACGCAGCACAAAAACGTAATGTATAAAGGTGGTGCCACAATAAAACACGAATCCATGGTTATTTGTTATCGGTTATCGAGTCTCAGCGATCAAGAAAGGTATAAGAGATGTAAAAAAAATACTTTACTGCCACACATAGCTATAACAGCCACTGTGACCTATGGATTACAATAAAATGCATAACAGAAGACAACTATTGATATCAGCAATTTCAAGAGATATCCATGCGGGCTCTCCTGGTCTAGAAGTTAAGGTGTTCGCCTCTCATTCAATAGGTCGTGGGTTCAAACCCGTATAGCGCGGGAACATTTTCTTCTCTAAAATTTTCTCTTTTCACATCCTTTCCTGCTCTTTAACAATGTTTTGTGGTTTGCTTTTGTCTCCACTTTCTACCCCCCCCCCCCACCCTCTCACCTCCTTTGCCCCCTCCTCAGGGCTATTGACTCTTTCTGCAGCCTTTCTACTGCTACTCCTTGGCTTCTTCTTACTGCTGTCTTTCAGCCACACCCCTGATCTTATGGTAGGAAAGATCTACACCTAGCCTTCTCAGAAAAGGTCGAAAAATCTCAGAGGTCACGTGTTCAAGTTTGGCACGTTAAAGATCCCTTGGTGGTTCAAAATCGATAAGAGTAGACTTCGGCCGCCACCCGAGCAAAATTCAAAATGTCTTACCAACTGAAACAGTTGAATGATGTGTCCCGCGCGCTCATATATGGTGACCTTATGCAGTTGCGAGCGCCGTAAAACACTTACCAACTGAAACAGTTGAATGATGTGTCCCGCGCGCTCATATATGGTGACCTTATGCAGTTGCGAGCGTCGTAAAACACTTACCAACTGAAACACTTGAATGATGTGTCCCGCGCGCTCATATATGGTGACCTTATGCAGTTGCGAGCGTCGTAAAACACTTACCAACTGAAACACTTGAATGATGTGTCCCGCGCGCTCATATATGGTGACCTTATGCAGTTGCGAGCGTCGTAAAACACTTACCAACTGAAACAGTTGAATGATGTGTCCCGCGCGCTCATATATGGTGACCTTATGCAGTTGCGAGCGCCGTAAAACACTTACCAAAAAAATAAAATAAAATAAAGATATCCACAACAAAGTGTACGTAAACCTAGAAAGTTATTTAGCCTGACCACCACCCGGGTCAAGAGATAGAATCTGACCAGAGAGTTTACAGTACTGTAAACCCTCTCTGATCTGACTTAATATAAGGAGGGGAGCACGTAGCTCAAAGAATTGTCCTGATGCTTATAAGCATAATCTCGTAACTGGAGCGACGCATATTTTAGACAGAGTGTATTATTTTTATAATGAACTACTGATAGCGTTGGGTGGTGGTTGGAAAAGAGGGGGGGGGAGAGAGACACAGAGAGAGAGAGAGAGAGAGAGAGAGAGAGAGAGAGAGAGAGAGAGAGAGAGTCGAAAAGTCGAATCCAAACTGAGTTTTCTTTCAATATTGCTCTTGTCATGTCAAGTTTAGCGAAGGCGCAGAATTACGTGGCACGTTATTAACTGCGTGATGTCTCCAGTGTCTGGAAGAAGGATGTTTGAGGCGGGTTGTCGTTCCAAGTCCCAAAAACAATCGTATCCCCCCCCCCCTTTTTTTACGGATTATTTTCTCTCTCTGCCCTTCTCTCGCTCTTTCTCACTCACTCACTCACTCTCCATGTTTGTGTCTCTCGCTCCCTGTTCCTGTCTGTCTCACCGTATATGTCTGTCTGTCTGTTTTTCGCTCACCTCATTTACTCGTTTTTTCTCTCGCTTAATTCAACCCCTTTCCATCCCGATCTCTCCATCATCTTCATGGGGTTTTTTTCTTGCAGGGGTGGGGGGTGGGGGGGGGGGGTGCGCAGAGAACACTCAGAATTAATGCCAAAAGAAGTCGGTGATGAATCGTTTTGACGGGTTGTCACTGAAGTATATCTCTTAACAAAAATACTTTTTAAAAAACAAACAAAAACCAGCACGGCATGGATAGCCTGCCTTTGTAATAATGGTGATAGCGAAAATATGATAACATTTCTATAGCACTCAACCCCGATTAAAGAAGACAGGCTTTGGGCGGTTTACAAAATCCAAATGGCAACACATAAACACTGTATTGTGTCCAGATTAAAAATGATAATAGAGAACTTTTCGAAAGGCTCATGGCAAACTTTTTGTAATTTTCTAGTTCTGTGTCAACTAATGCACGGCTGTCCTCTCTGTTTCAACTCACTTCGGCAACACTTAGAATACTGTGTCAAAGAATAAAGGAAGCACTCGTATTTCTATGAGAGCAGTGGTGACACATTGAGCACAGTTCTCGGGAGAAATTAATGGAGTTGTTGAACCGTCAGGCTACTGTGGAGCTACATCACTTGGTATCTCTTATTCCTCTACAGATTTTCTGATTATATGTTTGTTCGAAGTCTAAGAGTCCACTTCACTTTTTTTTTGGGATTCTCAGCAACACCATCTACAGCGAGGAAAGCAAGCTACCAACAATAAACGACAACAATAACCACAACAATGACTATTTTTATTGTCAATGAGGCAAGTGATGGCAACAAAAAAAAGCAACAGCAACAACAACAACAGCAACAACAACAACAACAACAACAACAACAAGAGCTCAACAACGACGACGTTTCAGTGACAAAACCAAAACTCCAAAAACACAGTTCCAGACAGCAAAGAGAACCTCTATTTAAAAAACAAAAACAAGGATGACGTGGGTGGCTGGGGGTGGGGGTGGGAGGAGGGTTAAGGGACACCCAGCAGCTGAGTCATTGGATGGGAATGTACGTGACATCCTTAAAGTTGATCTCCCTTGGTTTCATCGAGTACCCAGTCTCCCTTATCGCCTTGGACAAACATCATCAAACCAGGCGAGATGCGAATTGTCAAAGGTTCAGGAGTGAGTAGAGTCCAGGCAAGATAAGCAAGATAAAAATCACTTGGACATATAACTTTGTTTTACAACAACCAGACAAATATCGTAAAGATAAGAAGGGAAAAAAACCATCTCTCTCTCTCTCTCTCTCTCTCTCTCTCTCTCTCTCTC
>NW_004797311.1:293769-296477 GCF_000002075.1 Aplysia californica | reverse complement strand
CACACACACACACACACACACACACACACACACACACACACACATTCATATTCGATACACAGACACACATGCATACAGACAGATAAACTCACAGGCAGACAGGCAGACAGGCAGACAGGCAGACAGGCAGACTAAGAAAGAGCGGGGAAGAGGGAGAGGTGAGATAAAGAGACGGACAGAGATGAAGAAATTAAACCACAAATAGTTTAGAGAAGAAATAGTTCCATTTACTTCTTTATAATTATAGTCCAATAAATAAAATTCAAAGACCTAGATCTAAATATCTGTATTCTTTTAAGGGAACGCTAATTTTAAAGAGGAAACAAACTTTAGAATTTGGAAGAACAAAGGTATTCGTCTATGAGATGACTTTTATCACCAAAGATAGGACAGAAGATAAAGGTAAGCATACTCCTACCCCCCCCCCCAAAAAAAAATATTTTTTTTTTAAATTTAAAATTAAAAATTAAAAATTGTAACAATTTAAAATTCGCGCCATTATAACTAATTAACCCACAGTGATAGATTTCGCCACAGGCGTTGATTGAATTATTTTGTTTCACTTCTCTAATAAAAATTCTCAAATCATTTTTGTACTTTATGTACATTTATCCACCAGCCTTTTTTAGGATTAAAAAAAGTATTTTAAAGAAGAAACGAACCAACTTTAAACATCATAGCAAATATGTATACATTAACAGGCCTCTTCTTATTTTATGGCTGTTTGTAAAAGTACTAGTACAGGGTGATCCCCCCCCAAAAAAAAATACAACTTTTTTTCAGAATTTCTCGCACAAAATTTTTACTAGAATATTGTAATTTGGAACATACAGAATTCATTCAAAAGGAATTTATTTGACATAAAATTAATAATAAAGAAACTTATTTTCGAAAACGGAAATTGCTTTTACGAAACCCCTCATAAAAGCAAAATGTACCAATTGAACAGATCCTGTAAGGAAAGTCATGAGACGATTGGTTTGTTTTGTCTCTTCCTTTTCTTTTAAAAACTTAATTTTTACGTCCCTGTAACATTTAAGCAGTATTTATATTCTTTTAAACAATTTAAAAAGGATTTTTAAAATTCTCGAATTCCGAGAACCAATGCTCTATATGTCTCCTCTGGACTCGACACATTTTAACCCGTCGTTTGTAATGTTCAGTGGTGGCCAAACACAAGGATCCACCCAACCAGGAGTACTCAAAGCTACACTCACTGTGCACCTTACAGTATGGAGTTGTTTCTAGAGACAATTGGGGGCGGGGGAGGGGTGCCAAATAGACAGTATTTCTGCAGTTAACATATCCTGAAACGATCGAGGAATCATGAACACATTGCTATCCCCCGACCCAAGTCAGCTTTGCGAACAGGAAAATGGTATCGTAGATGAAGATCTTCCTTTAGAATGAGGACCGTTGAGATGTAGGAATTTCCTATGTTCAGTCATCGTCTGACGTCCCATGGGATTCATCTTCAGAATTCTGCACCCCGGTGATGTTTAAAAGGGTGCAAATGGTGTTTGTTTGACCTGAAGTGGTCGCTTTGTCTGGGAATTTTAGTTCTGATTCTCTACAGGTCCTCGTTGTTACAACATCTCCACCCTTGACATCAAACAATGTCTTAAGGCCCCCTTTAACATTATTTCCCTACCTTGAGTGAAACTTACGAAAAGTTGGTAGCGAGTAAATGTTTAATACGAAAATCTGTCTACTCTTTACTAATCTTAACCATGATCTGGCAGGCAAAGGAAACTTGAGAAAAATAGTTACTGAAAACAGAACGTTTGCCTGTTAAACTACTGAAGCTTGCAATATGGCATAATCGTTGGGACTTTCAGTGGTAGGGCTAGGCCTAATGCAAACTAGTGCCTTTAGTGCGTCATGCTACAGAAATGGGGATATAACTGAAAATGGGCTGTTTCGTTACGCACTATGTAGAACAAAACCATTTTGTAGATTCATCCAAAATCAATATCAGCCAGGTTCCTTTTAACACCTAAATGGTGTGTACAAATTTGAAACGCAAAGCTTCAGTTAGGAGGAAAATATTTTATTAAAATACTGTACAGTTTTTTTTGTGTGTTTTTAGTTTTTAATCACCCTGAATTAGTCACAATTATATTATTTAAAATGATCTCCTCTTTATGGTCGTGACGAAGAAATGTATTTAGGTCAGACAAAAACAACAATATTGTCATGTTTTGTAAGACGCTATATCTCTGTCACTGGTGATTCACGTCTGATGCTCGGGAGAATCTATTGATCTGTAATCCTGCTTTTCACATGGATAAGCCGTATTTCTTCCGTCGTGACTACGGTGGCAACCATTGATCGTGTACATGTGCCTTCTCTCTCATTCAAACAAAATAATTACTTAAATTTACTTCAGTCATCTGTCTTCCGATGTTATATTCTTGCTTCTTTATTCAAGGCCTTTTTCAAGCAGTCAGTCTCCAAAAAACTTTTTGGGCTACGAAAGCCCGTAGAAGAGGCTACATTTTTTTTCTTTTGTCATGGACATGTTTGTGGCTTGAAAATGTGCAATGAAAATGAACAGGTTAAACTTACATGAACATGAAACATGTAGATAAAGAAAATGCATTAAAAGATAATTGATGTGACGCAGCCATTTCATTCAATCTGTCACTCTAATAACAGACACTGCCTCCTCTGTTCATTACTCCTCTCTCTCTCTCTCTCTCTTCTTA
>NW_004797311.1:289101-290668 GCF_000002075.1 Aplysia californica | reverse complement strand
TGCACACACACACACACACACACACACACACACACACACACACAGATACAAACACACACATACACACACAGATTTTAATTTGATACTTGATTGTTCAACCGCTCAAGCGCCTATAGTGCAGCTGTCAGGCACTTCGCCGTCGCTCTCAAGAAACATCAAATGTATCAAAAACAAGATGTTTTCTTCACCTCGTGGATATGTTCCAGGTCCTACCATTTTTTAAAAATACGTGGCAGCACCCGAACCGGAAGTTGGTCCACCATTTTTTGTGGTTCACGTACAGGCAAAACCACTCCTCGTCGTCTATACTCCACAACATAAATCTCACCCGAGTTACTAAACATATTTATAGCAGAGCTGGCATCGGAAAGAAAACATAAAACATTCGACGATGAACCAAGCGCAATGATGGAGGAGGAATCCTTCTCATAGATGAAGAGCACAGAGGTAGTAAAAGAACACGCGGTGTTCTAAATTTTTCTCCGTAATTATGGTGTACCATGAAACAGAAATACTGTGTGGTTTTAAAATTTGAAACCAAGGATATTGAGTTGATAAACTGTATTCCAAAGATACCTTCCCAACTGAGAAATATATTATGATTTTTTTTTTCTCAAAGGGAATGAGATTGGCCTTCAGGAAGCTGAAATGAATGGCAATAGTGCATTGGAATCATAATCACCAATATGTCGACCCTCTACATGTACTTTTGATTCTCGGTTTATCTAAATCCCCTTGTATCCCCCACCCTCCACTCCCTGGTAGACACAAACAAAATCTGCCAGACAAACAGTGAATAATTGATTCCTCTAGGGCAGTTGGCTACAACGGAAACTGGACTTGCGCGAGGACACTCGTTCTGTTTTCAGGGATCCCCGGAATATTTCCTTTTGTCTATACCACGCCCATTAAATCTTCTGATAACAAGCTGGCTGCTGCGGTAGAGTTGCTTTATCACCTTGTCTATTCTAGTAGGTTAGTCAGGAGCAAACGGCATCAGAACATACAAATAATTGAAAGCAACAAACAAGAAAACAACGAAGCGCATAACTAGTTCCACATGTCTCTTTCCCGACATCTATGAAAAAGAGAGCACCTTCCAGGGCTGAAAGGTGAACTCTGCACCCCAAAAATATCATTTCCGGACGTACACGGATCTGTGAGGTTACCCGGTCGCCCCCACCATAAATTCGGGGGCGTCCACTTATCACCTAATCGCGCCTTTATCTATCCCGTCCGTGGCTCAGAGAGCGCAGAAGGCTCTCACAGATAAGGGTCCGACCGAGGCAGCTTCTCAGCGATGCTCTGATTCTCCCAAGTCTTGTAGTCGTGTCGGCTGATGCTGCGGCCGATGACTGACTTTGATGTGCTGTGGGGAGGGGGAGGAAAGGGCAGCACTCCTGATAATTGATGTTTGCAAATAATCTGGTGGTGACGTAGGTAGTAGGTTCTACGAAGGAAGGATTGAAAGAAAACAAACTTCTGATAGTTCAGTGAACCTCTAAAGAGGACGGAGTAAAAACAGAAGAAGTAAGGGTTGTGGCAGGGGGGTTGATGGGAGGATGGT
>NW_004797311.1:286265-287728 GCF_000002075.1 Aplysia californica | reverse complement strand
AAACGGAAAAGGAAGGGAGGGGGGGGGTGACTGAAAGCTGAAAGATTCAGTGCAGGTAACATGCAACTATGGAATAGAAGAGCTGTTACAAGTGAGCCAAACCTTTTAAATATTTGATAAACAGGAGGATCTCACCATGTCACGGCACGGGGAATCAGGTGCTCCTCAATTTTTGAGCAAATGGAGTTATTAAGATCATCTTAAAGCTTGTTCTTTTGTCTTGCTTTTGATGAAAAATAACAAAGCATCTGTCTTTACTAGAATTCGAGTTACCTGCGTTTAAAGGTGGTTGCACCTTTTATTAACGTCTTTTAGTAAAATCCACACAGAAATGTGTTTTGAAGTAAACATTTTGTTGCGCCCAAAAAGAAAACAGGAACAAAATTGTCTTAGGGACAGAAAATGGAGGGTCCGTTCTGATGTGGGGAGGCTTCTCAGCTCACCACAGGACCCCCCTGTACCATATACAGGGCAAGGTAAAGGGAGGAAATCCTGCGTCCCCTTGCTTTTCCTCTCCTGCAGCAGATTGGACCCCAGGCTGTTCTGCAGGACAACAACGCCACGCCACATCACGCAAGCATCGTGGAGGACTTCCTGCAGCAGCGAGGTGTCACCCGCATGGACTGGCCGGCTTGTAGTCCGGATTTGAACCCAGTAGAGAACATTTGGGATCCCAGTGACCGGCGCATAAGGGACAACCACCCTCCCGCACAAAACCTTCAAAACCTCTTGGGTTACCTCGTCCAGGAGTGGCAGAACCCCAGGAGTGGAAGAACTTACAGCAACAAGTTCTCCGAAGACATGTCATGTGCATGCGTCGACGTTGTGCTGAGTGTTTGGTCAAACGTGGTGGCTAAACCCACTATTGACAATGTTCATGTAGAACTATGGCTGTTCAGAATTTTGAAATTTGACCAGTGTAATTAAACTGTTTTACATGAATTTCTCGTTGATGTTGAAATCTAAAATTGTACATAATCTAGAGTCGAAAGCATATTATTTGAAAAAAAATGAATAAATTCGGTGAAACTGTTTTTCAGTTTTCTTTCTTTTAATTTTTGTTCTTTGACTTTTTTATGCGAGTTTAGTTGCAGTCACCTTAGAGCAGTGATAAGAGCCACCGGAATCTGGCAGTGTGACGATTTGGCGCATCGTGAAAGGATGCACGTGTATGAATGTAACATTTATGGGGTGGCCTTTTATTTCTTTTTCGGTTTGGTGAACGGAGGTGGGTGTCAGGGGAATGAGGGATGTGGAGGAGGGATGATTAGCTCGCGGTCGCCTCCGCCTCCCACTTACTCCGTGTACATGTACTTTATTCTGCATGCAGTCTGCACTTCCCTCTCTTTCTTCCATTCTTTTCCGTTTTTCTTTCTCTGTGTACGCCTCAGCTGTGTCCGTTTACTCTTCTGCCCCTGTTGGCAATTTGTTCGTTTTCAGCCACCCCCTTCCTTTTCTTTCTC
>NW_004797311.1:284587-286165 GCF_000002075.1 Aplysia californica | reverse complement strand
GGGGGGGGGGGGGGGGGGGGGGGTCGACGTACGACAAGTGGTGATAGGGGAATGCCCAAAAATAAGGTGCATATTCATTTCACAAGGCAGATTTATACAGTCAGGGGATGCTTGAATAGAATTTAAAATAAAGGGAACTTTATGAATAGTGATATCTCTCAGCCAGAACCTCAGTAGAATATATTTTTGAACCCTGATTCAGACATTGATGTAACCTGTTATCATATTCAAAATATTCCTTAGTTCACCCCCCCCAACCTCTTACAAGTAGAAGGGGGATGACGGATAGAAAAAGTACAAAACAAACGCCTACAGACTCGACCAATAACCCCCCACCCAAAAAAAAAGAATAAAGAAAGAGAGAAAGAAAGAAATAGATAAAGAGATCAATGCACAGGTGAACCTAAAACAAACAAACAAACGAAGGAACAAACGAGCAACAAAACAAGTTAACATTAAGTGTGATAGCTTCTAAAAACTCTAAACCAGAGCAAAACACTGTCAACAAAGGCAAAACGAGGCTCATTGGTACCTAAATCGATCCAGCAGAAGATAGACGCCGCCAAAACATTCACTTTGAAATGAGTTTAACCTTTGCGCCATGCTCAGGATGTTTATAGGCCCATTAGACAAAATTATTATAAATTTATGACTGGCTCATCCAGCAAGCTTTGCGTGAATCCTCGTTCTTCAAAGCTCTTAAGTTCATCAGAGGTCGGTACGGTGTGTTAAACTAATGAGCGATTTCGAGCTATTGATGGATACCGGCAAAAAATAGGAAACCTTACAGTAAAAGTACCGCCTTTTTTCTATTGAGCAAAAATGCCTGCAAGAGGGACATGAAGTCAACATATTATTAAAACCCCGAAACTAATGGCAGAAAAGTGATACCACTGGACGAGGAAAGTCAAAACTAGTCTAAAAAAATATTACGAGGTAACGAAGGCTTAAAATACACATCTCATGAGTAGACAGAAAAAGACACATAAATGAACAGAACACGATTCTCTCTTCACAGTTGCTGCATCAGACGGGTTCTGGCTCACGTTTTATCCTATGTTGTGATGTTACAGTGCTCACTACGAGTAGGCCTAAACTTGATGCGAATACTTTTCGAAAGTTTACTTTTCTAAGACCAAGAGTATTTTCTCTCTCTTTTTTTCTTTTATTTTAATTCAGCAAGACAGCTTGTTCTCGAGGTAAAAGGGATCTCGGAAAGCGTTTCTAATACAAGTATAGAAAAAGCACAACGTACATTTTGTAATACACTGTAACTGTATGCCTGTTTTTCAAACAAAAATATGAAAAGGGAGAGGGGAGGGAAGATAGTAAAGTCATTAAATCAAGCAGGAAGAGTGACCCAATTTCACTTAGCTAATAAGTTCGAATGACATGAATCTATAGTATAATGGCAGTTGTAAGGTCCTTGAGTGGTGGTAAACTAGTTTGGATCACCGAAACACTAAGAAATATATGGTTGCATTTTTCTTTTCTTTTTTTTTTAAAAACTGAAATTAAGAATTCATTATTGGGAACAATTGTGTCACAAGGAAGGGCGATCGTGGCAATGGGGGGGGG
>NW_004797311.1:281595-284487 GCF_000002075.1 Aplysia californica | reverse complement strand
TGCACACGGGCCCTCCGAGATTTTTCGCCCTTGTCCGAGAAGGCTAGGTGTAGATCTTTCCTGCCAGAAGATCAGGGATGTGGCAGAAAGACAGCAGTGGGGGGGGGTTGTCAGTAAGGCACCCTGGACATTTTTGGGGGGTCTGAGCAGCGAGCCACTTGCAGTGATTTGCTGTGAGAAGAACAAAGCACCACAATGTTCTCCAGCATTGCCAGTTCACTGTCTGAAAACTCCATGCTGCTCAAATTTGCTAAGCAAAAAGTTACAGAAGTTGACAGAAAACATGATTCTGGGTGGCTTCACTGTAGTACTAGTGCTGATACATAAACGAAAGTCCCAATTCAGTGTTATTTCAGCGGAATTAATGTTCACACGCTTGAATTGTCATCGAGTGATAATTAATTATTTCCAAGGATGAGCCCAAATGCTCTTCAAGGTATCCAAATGCACAACTTGAGGTTGCAATGCGCTGATAAAATAATGTCCTCCTTTCGATGACCCTGTCTCGGACGCTATGGCAGAGAGGCGGTGTCTGCTTTGTGAAGGCGAATGCCAAATTTAAATCTAGCCCAGAGTTCTCCTCCTCATCGATTACTGAATCTTTCGTTCCAATTGTATACGTCGGGATTATTGATCCGCAAACACAAATTTGTTGACATATCAGTTAAATTGCTTTAAACCATGCAATGATTAGAATTTTTTTTTGCCACTCCGTGTGATGGAAATTCAATAACCTGAAGACAAAGTAAATTAATCTTTTCCTCATTCCAGCTTGTGGCGTGAGAATTTTCGTGTAGCACTCTCTAACCCTATTCATGCGCCTGGGAAGATTGCATTAGGAACCGGTTTCGTTAGGACGATAAGGACGATCGCAATTATGAGATTTGAAACATAGGAGGAAGGGGGAAGAGATGCCGGCCTGTCTCTTAGGCTCTCAGCAAGTCTCTCATCGTGTCTGTTTAGTGTTTTTGGTTTGTCCGTCTGCCTCTATTTGTGTGTCTGTCAGTCTGTCTGTCTGTCTGTCTGTCTGTCTGTCTGTCTGTCGGTCTGTCTGTCTGTCTGTCTGTCTGTCTGTCTGTTTGTCTGTGTGTTGGTTTAAGGAAAGGCTTGGCTAATACAAGTACAGAAAAAGCAAATGAGCACTTTTGATCATAATCGTATGCCTGTTCTATTTTTTTTTCAAACTAAATAGGGAACAAAGACGATGGGGCAGGGAGAGAGAGAGAGAGAGAGAGAGAGAGAGAGAGAGAGAGAGAGAGAGAGAGAGAGAGAAAGAGAAAGAGAAAGAGAGAGACAGAGAGAGACAGAGAGAGACAGAGAGTCTGTAAACTACCACACTTCCTCTTGACAAACACTCGCAAAATAAACAAACCTACAAACAAACAAACTCTGTGTTTTATTGTGATTTTGACTAATAGGCCGGATTCCTGTGTCGAAGAAGAGTTATATTCATTCAGTATAGAAAGAAAGCCAGCCCTCTTGCCCATTAAAGGCGTAAGACCAGAGCTATATTATAACTTTCAATCACACGCTTAAAAAACCTATTATTCTTGTACACGTCACACTATTTTCTAAATTCTTCACAAGCAAATCGCCATCCGGTAGTACCCTAAATGATAGTATTTTCTCAGAACACTGATTACAGTCGGAACAGTTGTAACAATCAAAGGGAATCAGTCACTTTACCGGTGTCTGTTGTGTACTGCTTAGACACTTCGCTATTGCACGCAGGGAACCCGTGGTCGATTCTCAAGTGGGGAGAATTTTAATTGAGTATCTCGGTCTTTCTACTGGGATGTTGTATTCCTCGGAAACATGACCCCAAAATGATCTAAACTGGGTCGGCAGAGGCGTTAAAAACACCTGCATTTTAGATATCCACTCAGTTTAATAATAATAGATAATAGATAGCATTTGTATAGCGCAAATCCCCGCTCAACAGCAAGCTCTATGCGCTTCACAATCTATACTTTTACCCCAGCAGACCTGAGAGCATTCTGAAACAAACTCAACTTCCCGGGAAGAATACAGTGCAAGCAGCCATTTATAGGCGCTAAAACACTTGCAACAGGCACTTTGCATCTTACTAACCACACCTCACCCCCTTAAAAAAATTGTCTTAAGTTCAATAGACTAGATATTTTCTTTAAAGCTCACTTGAAAATTGATAAACTGTCAACCAGACCGTTGATTTGAACGTTCTCAGGCCCTTAATCGAAGGACCTCTACAGTGACGGATATCGAATAGTTCCCATCTCATGTGAGGTCGCATTGCCTCTTTCAGTCGGGTGTTTTAATTAACCTCAGACTTTTCTCATATCGACCACAGTCTGATGACCCTCAGCCATATTCAGCAACGTAAAAATCACGCAGAGACTGCGTCATGTGCACTTACTCACTTGCAAACACACACACACACACACACACACACACACAGACACACACACACATACATACACATACACGCACCCACACGCACACACTCACACACATACAAACAAACACACACACACACAAACACGCTCGTTCATGCGCATACACACGCTTGTGCAGATTCTCTCGTATTATACAAAAGCGTGGTTGGTGAGTGCTCTGAGGTGGTTTGCTTTTCTATTTTAAAAAATCTATCGTCTTTATCTCTCCTCCTGCGTTTTTGTGTTTGTCACTCTGTAACACCTCTAATCTTCGGCATCTATATGACCTTATTGTGTTGTAAGTGCCGTAAAACATTTACTAAAAAGAAACAAAAGTGATACACATAAATGCACAGAGGCATGCAACTGTACACATTGAAGCACATTCACCTCTGGACACCACATGCAAGAATTGAAATATAAACAGACACACATTTATTCACACACACACACACACACACACACACATACACACACA
>NW_004797311.1:277704-279795 GCF_000002075.1 Aplysia californica | reverse complement strand
GTGGGGTGTATGAGTGAGGTGTTGGTAAGGTGTGGGTAAGGATAGGGTGTGCGTGTGGGTGTAGGTGCGAGTGAGGTGTGGGTAAGGATGGGGTGTGGGTGGGGTGTGCGTGTGGGTGTGGATGTGAGTGGGGTGTGAGTGTGGGTGAGGTATAAGTGTGGGTGCGGTGTGAATGTGGGTGTGGGTGGGGTGTGAATGAGGAGTGTGTGTAGGTGGGGGTAGGGTGTGGTTGTAGGTGTGGGTGAGGTGTGAATGTGGTGTGGATACGGTGCAGTTGAGATGTAGGTGTGGATGGGGTGTGGGTGTGGGTGTGGGTGTCAGTGTGGGTGAGATGTGGGTGTGGATGGGGTGTGGATGAGGTGTGGGTGGGGTATTGGAGTGGGTGAGGTGTGGGTGTGAGTGTGGATGTGGGTGTGGGTGTGGGTGAGGTGTGGGTAGGGTGTGGGTGTGGATGAAGTATGGAGTTGTGTGTGTATGTGTGGGTGGTGTGTGGGGTGTGGGCGTGGTGTGGGTGTGGATGTGGATGAGGTGTGAGTAGGGTGTGGATGAGGTGAGGGTGAGGTGTGAGTGAGATGTGGATGTGGATGAGGTGTGGGTGGGCTGTGGGTGTGGGCGTGGGTGAGGCATGAGTGTTGGTGGGTAGTGAGTGTTGGTTGGGTGTGGGTGGGGTGAGGGTGGAGGTGTGGGTGTGAATCAGCTGTGGGTGTGAATGAGGAGTGTGTGTGTGTAGGTGTGGTATGGGGTTATATGTGGGGTGTGGGTGAGGTGTGGGTGCGAGTGTTGGTGGAAGTGGGTGAGGGGTGGGTGTGGAAGGGGTATGGGTGGGGTATGTGTGTGGATGTTGGTGTAGGGGGTGTGTGAATGGCAAAACCTTGTGGGAGGGAAGAAACAGACCCAATTAAATTGAAGTATTAAGGTGTGCTCTCAAGTTGAAGGGGTGTTGGGGGTGGTGGTTATTGTGGTGCAAAAAAGAAGGGAATTTATCGACAGGGACACAAAAGGGGAAAGGGGGAAGGGGGTTGGGTGGTTAGCAAGGATCAGCAATGGTCAGACAGCAACTGGAGACATCGATTGTCCCAAACAGCAGACGACTGTGTGGTACGAAGTAGAGCGGACGCTGGCTCACGTGCTTGCACATCTCCACAAACCCCTCCCCTCCCTCTCCTCTCCTGTCTCCCCTGCCTCTCCTCTCCTGTCTCTCATCCCTCTTCTCTCCTCTCTCCAATCCCTCTATTCTCTTACCTCCCCTCCCTCTGTTCTCCTCTCTTCATTCCTCCGTCACAAACCCAATCACCGTCTCCCCTACCCCCTACCCCCTACCCCTGCTCCCCGCCCCCATCTGCCCTCAGCCCATCCCGCAGCCTTCTGGCGATCTCTGATGACCGGTGTCCGAGTCGAAATCTTCTTTCAGGGTGACCACCGACTGGTCATCGATTAGCTCACTTGACCTTCTAAAATAGAGCTCCCCCTCTCCTCCACGCAACCTTCCAACATAGAGACGTATGTGCCCTCCCTTCCCGTGAATTTCTCAAGATAGCAAGGCAATTAAGGGAAAGACACGAGAGGTTAGCAAGCAGAAAGAAAAAAAATTAAAGTAAGATGAAAAAGAAAGGAAAGAAAGAAAAAAGCTCATAAGTAAACTAATAATTGATAAAGAAGCAGGTAAGACAGACAGACAGTTTAACATTAATATGAAGGAAAAAGTTCTTTCTGTCACCTTGGTTGTCTGTATGTTGAGATGTCAGTTCTTCTGTCTGTCCTAAGATAAAGTGCACATACTATATAATGTAAATATATGTATGCTTGTGTTTTTGTGCAAACTGGAGCACGAATGTAAGCCTATGTATAAAGGTTTGTAGGTAAATAGTTAGATAGGCCAATAGGTCGGGGTATGCACACCCGTTGTGTCTGTAGCTTTCCTTCTGTAAGAGCTTCGTCAAGCACTTTTGGTGGATTTAAGCGCTGTGCAAATTTATTATCATTATAATATTATTATTATCATTAATATTATCTGATGCTTTATTTCTCTCTCTCTCTATATATATATTTTTTTTCTCGCTGTCTTTCTTTGTTTCTCAGTCTCTTCTTCTC
>NW_004797311.1:266337-276165 GCF_000002075.1 Aplysia californica | reverse complement strand
ACAGACAGACAGACAGACAAACAGACAGACAGACAGACAGACAGACAGACAGACAGGCAGACAGACAGACAGACAGACAGACAGGCAGACAGGCAGACTTAGAGACAGGCAGACAGACAGACAGACAGACAGACGGAGAAACAGACAGGCAGACATACAGGGAAAGACAGCGAGTGCAAAGTGGAAAGCGGGTTAACGTGTGTGGGGAAAATGTAGACAGTTTTATTTTGCTTCTTTTTTCTTCTGGGGGGAGGAGGGGGATTTTGTTGTTGCTGACGTTGTTGTTGAAGTTGTTATTGTAGTTGTTTTTGTTTTTGTTGTTATCATAGTTTTATTTTTGAGGGGTTTATTTGGAGAACGGTGTGTGATGGAAAAAAAACATCCTCTTTAAATTGTGATTTGCAACAAGCGTTTCTAGCTTCCAAAGGAAACAAAAGTCTCTAAAAACACGCCACAGTAAACATCCAGTTGGAAGCACGACTAGATCTACCACTTGGCGGACGTGGAGATCACGGAGGTTTGATACTTTATCAGATGTACCCCTGGCCGGATGCCCAGAGCAAGCGAGAGCAGAGCCTCAGAAGTTGGAAAGATACAAAATGCGCATTGAATGATTCCATCAGGCACACAGCTCGAATAGCTTGAGGGTGTTTTCAAATCGTGAATGCGATTGGAACCTACGCTCGATCTCTCAGTTACTGGAGCAGTAACATCGCTTCCAGTAGAATATCTTACTAGTTTTGTCAATTTAGAAATGCTAACAGCACTTTGAATGATAATCAATATTCGACATATCCCAGAAGTTGTATCAAAACTTGGAATGATAATTTATATATGACATTCCCGAAATGATAACAGCACTCTGAATAATAAATCATATGCGACGTCCCAAAGATGGTAATACAGCACTTTGAATGATAAACGACATTCGACATCCAAGAAATGGCAAAGATGTTCTCAGGTCCGTTGCGTTCTATACGTGTGACGTACGTTATGGTCTTTCTTTGTGACGAATTAGGGTGTGCCATTTTCTGCTAATATCAAACTGAAGACGCGGAGAGGGCACCCCTGACTAGTGACACTTACTGAATATTACATCACTGTCATTCTACTAGCACCCTAATCAGTTTCTAGGTTGTATCCATATAAAGACGTTTTTCGTACAAAGTCATCACTGGATATCTTATAAGGTAGTTCTGTTCTCTTTCGTTATTTATATCCCTAGTTTTAAAAAAGTTTAACGAGTGGTCAAGTCAAGGTTCTGATTTTTACACATAATAGGCCTATATATCTTTGTTTGATTTTCTCAAACTTTGGAAAATTATTCCGGTGCCTTTGGAATGATGCTGGCAGTTCTTCTTTTCCACAACGCTCCATTCGCTTTATTCAGTCATACCAGAGATAAATGTTACATTGGTAAACTCGTCTACTAAATAACGTAGAATGGAATCACCGTCTGTTTACACTGGAACGCTGTTTCCCTCTCTGCCCGGGATGGCCCTGACAGCAGAGTCGAAGCAGCCAGACTCCTAAATGACCTCAGTTGGGTCGATGAGGGTGTAAAGCATCTACAACTACCACTACTACAACAATTCAAAATGACTTTCAAACTATCCCTATAGTTGGTGGCCTAGTGGTTAGGCTCTCGGACTCGCAACCGTAAGGTCGTGGGTTCGAATCCCATCAGGGACCCGACGTTGTGTCCTTGCGAAAGGCACTTTACACGAATTTTCCTCACTTCACCCAGGTGGGAATGGGTACCCGGCTATAGACATCGAAAGATCTTGTCAGTTTGTTAGTGTTTGAGCGCTTAATCAGCTGCTTGCACTGTATGCTTCCCGGGAAGCTGAGAATGTTTCGGAGTGTTCTATGGTCTGTTGGGGTAATAACAATATAGTGTAAAGCGCATAGAGCCTGCTGTTGAGCGGGGATACGCGCTATACAAATGCTATTTATTATTATTATTATTATTATTATTATTATTATTATTATTATTATTATTACTATTCCTGTGTCAGTTTTCATAATAACGTGTTTGATACAGTTGTAATTCTGCCCCGTCCCAAAGTCTAACAGCGTCCCTAGTCCAGTGGTTGGGCTTCCGCACTCGTACTCGTAATCCTAAGATTTCGGGTTCGGGGGCTTTGTGACGTTCGGGGTTTCAGGGGTTCGGGGGCTCGAAGCTCAGCTCGGTCCGACGATTTTTCAGTGGTTCAGCGCATAGGTACTTCGCTGTCGCACACAGGAGACTCCAGTTCGATTCCCAAGTGGGGAGAAATTGTATTGAGTATATATCGGTCTTTCTGCCGGGATGTTGTAGACCTCTCAGCAAGGATTGGCTCTGACAGACAGGGTCGGAAACCTGCCTCTTAAGTTATCTATATTGTGTCGATGGGGGGCGTGAATACACAAACATTTTAAAATTTAAATGTCTTTGGGAATGTCACTTTAAACGAATGTTCCCATTTGATTCGGCCCTATGGGAAATGGGCTCTAAAATCGGAGGTCCAGCCTCTTAAATAACCTCGCGGTGTTGCTTAGGGTGTTAAACCTATACAATTTCACAAAGGGCACCACCCAACCCACGCCCACCTACACACTAGCCTTCCCACACAAGCAAACATGCTCTTTAGCCCCAGTTTCGCAAAACACAGCCCACGAGCGCTAAGTAAACACAGTGTGCCTCTCCTGCCATCCAGACCATTAGATTTTGTATCCTGTGTCGTTCTACTTTTTATCCGGTGTCCAGACTCCGGGGTCAATGTACATGATCAAATAACTGACGGATATTATGCTCGTTGGCATGTGTTGGAACAACATCTGGTCCGATCAAATATGACACAAAAGCTTTTGAAACGAAATCGTGCCGTTGTAACGGTGAGTGGGCGAGCATGGTGCGGGGAAGGGAGAGGAGGGGAGGGGGGGGGGGAGAAAAACAGTTCTACCATGGATCTGGGGTCAGTGGTGGCTTGTGGTTCATACAACTGACCAGCCATCGTTAACATCGACTTTTTCTCTCTCCCCCCCAACCCCTTCCTTCACAACACACACACACACACACACACACACACACACACACACACACACACACACACACACACACACACATACGTACACACACACAAAAACACACATGCACCGACACATACTCTCTCTCTCCTCATTTTATACCCCTACTTTCGCCATC
Source organism: Aplysia californica (assembly GCF_000002075.1). NCBI lineage: Eukaryota > Metazoa > Mollusca > Gastropoda > Aplysiida > Aplysiidae > Aplysia > Aplysia californica. The sequence goes on along the minus strand of NW_004797311.1, from coordinate 272,978 downwards.
ACCACACCCCCCCCCCCCCCTCACTCACACACACCAGTGTAAACATTATAATAATATACTGTGAAAGAGCTAAAATTTAAAAATATGGTTGTGTCAAGAAACAAAATTAAGAATAATGTATGGTGGAAGTTACTGAGATTAATAGAAACTGACTTGACCGGCACAGAAAAAGAAACACTATGCTAGAAAACGAACTGAAAGTGAGAAGCAATAAACTGCTGGTCCTGGTCTCCAGTACTTTAACCAAAGACTTTTACTTTCTACACACCCACACGCAATATCGACGAGCACTCGACCTGTAAATTATGTGTAATAAGAACTGTCCTGAATGAGGACAAAAAGTCAATTGATACCGTACCAGTGACGCTGTCCCATGCAGATTAAGTCTACAATCAGATACTATACAAATCTGGACAAAGTTAGCACACAACAGTTTCCCTTCATTATGTAATCAAACATTCTTCATCGTACTTCTCAGTTCTAATAACACTGTTGAAACGAAGTGGGGATGTGTGTCAAATGCTAATTATAGAACTTGGTGTCTTGTCTAGCTGTGGTGACGGTGGACAAGGGGAGGGAAGGATGGGGGTAGGCCTATTGTTTTTGGCCCAGACTCTGACAGTAGAGGTGGGCAAAACCTGGATAATCTATAGGATTACCAGATAATTCTCAATGAAACATTATCCGAATTCAGACTCCTAAGTCTCTTTTTTCCTGACTCGTTTGCCGAAGTGGGTGCACCCATTAGTTGAAATGGTGCTACACGCTTGTTGAAGTGGTTCTAATCCATTTGCCGAAGCGGTTCATATAATATTATTTGCCGAAGAGGTGCACTAAGATAGTGTCCGGATTTTGCTAAAGCGACTCATTGCCCAGCCCTATCTGACAGCCGAGTGACGAGTGCCTATCGCTCCTCTTTACAATTCTCCTTATTATAATATATCTTCACTAGACGATTCCTCTTTTCGCCGGCTAGACTCATATGGGCCAGGTAAGTTATTAGTGGGGAGAAAGCGATGAATAAATACCAAACAGAAACTATATGCGGATAAAAATCCAATAAACAAAAAAGATTAGTGCCATGCTGGCAATAAATGTTCGGATGATATTTAGAGAAAGGCTGGACGATAAATACATGTACTGCTGATAAAATAATTCATGTGTCTGTGCTGCTCAAGACAGTCTCATTCTTAATTTTGTAAGCAACACAGAGGCCAGTTTGCCTATCAAGGGATACTCTATTCGCTCTGACTCTGAGGGCGGTCGATGGATGTGCCCAGCGGACTGACGTCATCGCTGAATCATTGAACTCGCCGTGTTCGGTTTGTCTTAGAACAAAGTCCCGCGACGTGACGGTTTGACGGGAGACGATTTAAAGTTGCGAGCCGGCGCGATAAACAAAGTTGGAGGAATGAGGCTCTGTCTCGACAAAAAAGCAGTGGGTCCCACTTCAAATAGGCAAGGTGCTTTTTGAATGTTCATACATGTTTGTTTGGATTTACTTAAAACTGAATGAAAATCAGCAGCAGCAATAAACCTCTAGTCAACAGTCCAGCTGACAAAAATCTGACCGGCACCGCCGGTCTTGCCTAGTTCACAAACCGCCCTTGTCTGGGGTATATGGTATGGGGGGGGGATTCTAGTGCGATTATGGATCTGGCCTATAACATTTTTGTCCAGGGTAAAGGACCGGCGGTGGGGACTTCTAAAAGCTCAGATTTCAAGGAATAGGGAAGCACAATTTTCTATATCTTCTTCTTTGTGGGAGAAACAAAGCTATTTCTTGTCACGAATTTGAACATACCACATTCTGCAGTTTGCAGTGACCCTTTCTATCTTCTTTCATAATTGGGGAAATAAACTTTCTAACTTGGGGATTTGGGAGAAATGTCACGTGTTATGCGTATACCAAAAAAACTTCGTGGAGAGAAACACGCGTCTTTATCTTAATATTATTTTTTAAATCTCCATTTAAGCTTTCTCAGAAAGCCAGATATGACCAATACTTAAAAGTTAGGGAGATCTCCGGGGGGGGGGTTGGTAGTGTTCTTGTCTACCTTAAAATTATTTGTGACGGCTTTTCCGCAGCAATTGAATGGAAGGTCGGTAATACTTAATGAATCATTGTCATTGTTCCTCGCCGATTCATCATTCTCAACAAATAAAGCCATAACACGTTCTTGTAAGAGTAACATTTTCGCCAGGTTCTTCTCTTCACTCATTTTTTCACGTACTCTTTTTTTTTTAAGTTTGTTTAAATGAGGGTCTTTCTTATTATTGTAAATATTATTTTGAACCTTCACTAACACAGTTTATATCATTTGGAGGCTGGACTGTTTCAACCCTGCCTGTCAAGCCAAACCGACTAAAAAGAAGAAAGAAAAACTTTCCTTCTAAAGGAATCGAACTCAAGTCTACTGTGTGCATACAACGGTGAGTAGTGTAATAATTACACCACAGACGACAGTAACGCTGTGAATAAAAACAAAACCATATACCAACCGTATAAACAATATGTGTTGTGAGCGCACAAAGCATCAACAATCCACAGGCCACATTTTTAGATTCAGTTAAAAGCGTCTCTTATTCATGACGTCATGGCCATACACATATTGTCGCACAGTGAGTGGAGATCCCAGTTGTGCTAACAACGTCAACTAAGTTTTGAATGGGGAACTGAAGTTCTTAAAACTTTTAGTGGAGGTTTTACGGTACTTGCAACTGCATAAGGTCGTTTGAGTGCCAGAAGATTAGAGGTGTTATAAGAGAGTAACAAACATAAAAAAAGAAGAAGGGGAGATATAGACGATAGATGTTTCATAGGAAAGAAGAAGCAAACCACACTCGAGCACACGCCAACCACCCACAAACTGAAGTTACTCTTACTAGTTGGGGTTTGGAAACCGAGAGTGTTCTGTACGTTTATCGCTTTCCCTGGAACAGTTTGTTTCCTGTCAGCCTCGCGTTGTCTTTAGAGATCATGGTGTAGTTCATCTGATAAAGTCCTGGTTTTGTATTCCGTCCCCCTACACCCACCACCCCTAATTCATCCCCCCTCTCTCTCTCACTCTCTGTCTCCCCCCCTCTCTCTCTCTCTCTCTCTCTCTCTCTCACACACACACACACACACACACACACACACACACACACACACACACTCTCTCTCTCTCTCTCTCTCTCTCTCTCTCTTTCTCTCTCTCTCTCTCTCTCTTTCTTTCTCTTTTTCCCTTTTTACTCTCTCTCTCTCTCTCTCTCTCTCTCTCTCTCTCACTTTCTTTATCTTCATGGGACTGAAAAAATCTATATCTATAAAGTGCAATTATTCCATTTGGCAGCTGTGTCAAAACAAGTCATCCACTGGTAACATTCGCTGTAGAAAGGGGGGGGGGGGATACAGAAAAGTACAAGCGAACAAAGTCCCCCGAAACAGTACCAGGACAGAAATAAAACTCTTCAGTCACAGTCCGAAATTGGTAGACAACTAAATCAGATCAGTGTTTTCTGAGTATGCCTAAAGTCCTCAAAGCGATACTAATATTGGGAGATGAATCCTGATAAATGTACATAAACAGGACTGAGACGGCTCAAAAGACATGAAATAACGATGCTAGGTCCGATTACACTCGTGGGAGATGACGACGCCCGTGAGTCAAAGCAAAACCCTTTTGTTATTTTTAGATAAGTGGATCTGTGCCAACGTCTATGGCGAAGCCGTTACGCTCTTCGTTGTTTCACGCAGAAGAAGTGAGTTCGATTCCCAGTTTCGATTTTAATAATAATAAAACAATTAATAGAATAACTCTCTCTGCCTATTCCGAAGAATAATTTATATGTGTCACAACATGGTGAAATCAGGTGCTCGTCAATTTTTGGAGATATGGGGGTTATTGGTATCATCGTAAAGCCTGTTCATTTGCCTTTCTTTGGGTGAAAAAAATCCATCTATGTGTGGTCAGTATCGCCTGGTTTCAGAGGTAAAATTAGCGAGAAATGGCCGTCAAAGTTGGGTAATTTCTATAACTTGAGAGTCCTTGGAAAATGGAAATTATTATTTTTTGTGTGTGCCTTTAATCAATGTTTTTCAGTAAAATCCAATCATAAATGTGTTTTAAATGTATGTAAAAAGGGTTGAACAAAAAAAATATATATAAAAATTGCCCAACAGCCAGAAAAATGCCAATTTCTTCAATTCATCATTTTGACGAGCGCCCGATTTCACCACAATGTCTCACAAATAGTATCTAATTCTGCCGCGGTTGCCCACAACAGGAGAGTCGAAACACCATGCTTTTTAAATTATTAACATTATGTCGATAGAAAGGGCGGTTGTGCTTTGGGGTTTGTTTTAGGGACGGGGGGGGGGGGCACGTTAACAATCAAATAAGTGAATCTGTTCTTTCAGCGAGGACATGGGTAGACAAGACTTATCAAGGACATGCAAATTGTGCTCACATTCTTTGTTAGCAAAGACAGCGGAGTTATAATGTTGCCACGTTCCCTCGTTGATACGAGTTTGCCTTCTGTCCTCCTTGTTTAAAGGCTGAAAACATATAAAAGAATTGTTCCATTTTGAAATTATGGTCTTTGTTTTCATGTAAATATATCCATGTAGAACTGACTTCAATGCTTTATATTGGGAATGACATAATAGTGTGTGACGTCAAAGAAACATCCCCTTCAGAGCATCAAAATGAAGGCGTGAATTCCCCTGAGAAGTGTTTCTATCCTTCAGCTTTTTTTTATTCTTTTGATTTTGTTTTTTGAGGGTTTTAGTTTTATTTTTGCTTGTTTATTCGTTTGTTAGAAAACTTTGGTCTCAATGAAAAGTCAGCCGAGCAGACAGAGCGAATGAAAATCAAGAATCCCATTTTCAGGATTTCCCATATTACATTATCATGCATGTTTATTTACGCTTTGAAAAATGGTAAAAATTATTTAAAATTCACAACAACAACAACAAAAAACAACAACAACAACAACAGCATACAACCAGAACAGCTCCTACAAAGATAACACAAAAGATATAATTTCATTATCACAAACATTCTTAAGAGAGTGTTGAAAGCTGAGGTTACTCTTTTAAGTAGAGTGCACACAGGTACGACTAATAGAAATAGTTGCAAAAACCAAACTCGACCACCGAGTTCTTGAGATACTAATGACTAATGGAATCACCATGAAAACATCTGGACGTCCGATGCCAAAGTGTTTACTCGTACTATTCTCCATTCGCCATTTTGTCAAGTGTTCTGGTGTCAACAGACGCCTGTGTCTCCCCGCGACACTCACCGGTAAAAGCGAGAAAAAAGTAAAAGTAAAGTTCTGGTATCATTATCACTTTACAATATCGTATAACTGGCGTTAGAACTTGCTTTGGAAAAACGAAACAAACGTCTTTATAAATTATCGGCAACAGTGTCGACTTCTTCTAGCTTATTTCATGCGAACTGCGGAAGACACTTTGAAAGAAGAGAACCATTTCGTACTACATATTATATTTTGTTGTTCTTATAACAAAACAATACAAACTCGACTGGGCTTAAACTTGTAATCTTATGGTGCAAAATTGGCATATGTCTTAGCAATCGCCGCTAAAGTGAAGATTGTGCGAAATCGGAAGGTAGTTGGATTAAGGTTGAAGCCGCATAAAGCTTTCTCGAGATGGCTCGTAAGTCAGACACGCACCTGCAAGCGAGTTATCTGGACTCTCAAGTAAACCTCTGTGCTCAATGACGTCAGAGCAACGATTTCCTTTGCGCGTCTGAAAAGGGCGTCGACCGCACAGACCGAATTTGCCTGTCACGTGACTGAGTCTGTTGCCTCGTTGTCACAGCAGTGGAGAGATCCCGCTCACCTAGAGACAAAAGTTCCTAGTACGACACTTCTCTGTGGTAGATGGAAGCTTTTGACGCTGTGAGCACGAGCTGGCAGGGGACTAATAAGTGGACGTATCGTCACTCAATCGCTTAGGTCCTTGTCGCGAGAGCTTTCTTCTCCCAAACGGCTAAACAAAGACACCTACCTGTGAGTTCGCAACTGAGTTAAAGTAAATCACAAAGACATCGCTACCAGTGGTTAGTTGGTACTTGGAGATGGAAAAACTACAATATAAAAAAGAACGGAAAATAATAGATGTTTATAAGAATTTCCTATCTGATCCTTGAATCACCCACTAAACACAGCCTCGCTCGCCATTATTCTGCATTTCGCATGACAAACGGGACTGAACGCATGCCCGAATTGTATTCACTTTGATGAACGAGTAGCTTCAGAGAGGGCTGAGGAGAGAAGAGGGTTAATAACAGTTTACCGCGCTAAGTGTGATGGACAGGCTAAATATTTAGAGAAAGTATCAGTGAGGGATAAACGTCTATCTGTGCTCGGCCTTGTTGAAACTGTAGATCTCTTGTAGCCCATAGGAACCTATAGTGCTGTGCTTGTAGGCAAAAACCTGTCACGTCAACCATTGGTATTTACCATCCCTCCCCACTGTATAATGCATTCATCTCGATTCGTACTTTTGCTTCATGTTTCGGGTAATATATTTCTCTCCCAGTCAGAATATTTTGCTGTACTCCTGTCTGGCACCTCAACTCCTTTATTTCTTTCTCTTAAGTTTCTTTCCTTATACTACCCCCCCC
>NW_004797311.1:262104-264524 GCF_000002075.1 Aplysia californica | reverse complement strand
TTATTCACTACTACTACTACTACTACTACTACTACTACTACTACTACTACTACTACTACTACTACTACTACTACTACTACTACTACTTGTAAATGTAGGTATTTTACATCCCCGCTCACAAAATGAAGCCGTCTTCAACTCTGCCTGTCCAGCTTTACTGGGCTGAGAGGGGTACAACGTACCACGTATTAGCAGAAAGACTGGGAAACTGGAAATTTTCTTCTGGGTGTGATGGCGAATACGGTGTGCCCACTACGAATATGATCGGGCCGATCGCCCGACTCGATCGCCTCAAAAACAAACGTGTTTGTTTTCAGTTTCAGGCGATCGAGTCGGGCGATTGAGTCGGGCGATCGGCCCGATCCAGCCGTAGTGAGCACACCGTAGAAGTGTCTATCCGCTTCACCACAGACGCGGGTCTGTCTCTCTTAACACCTGCATCTGAAGATGAATGAGAAAGATAGACTTATATTTTATAATACAATAATTTATTGTATCTCACAGCTTTTATAGATTCAGGTAAACGTTTAGATATTGTTATTCTGAATTTTAGCAGAGAAAAAAACTTTTAAGAGAACCTTTGAGCGCGCCAGGGATGTGTTTGCAATCAATGAAGTCGAAGGAGGAGTTTTTCATTCTTGTTTTAGGTCCAGCCTGTAATAAGAAAATTAGAATTCATTAAAACTTGACGTACATTGTCATGCTTATATTGTCGAAACGTAGAATTAAACGTGGAATTCATTTGTTTAGCCTAAAATAGTAACATTCTTAAAAGTCGTCTCACAGCATTGAAGGGATGAGAATCTCGTAAAACTTTTTATATTTTCTTTTTTAGTTTTTGTCGAAGAGGTGTCGAAGGCCTGACCGTTCATTATATCAAAGACAGCTGTACTGACTCTGTGTGTGTGTGAGTGTGTGTGTGTGTGTGTGTGTGTGTGTGTGTGTGTGTGTGTGTGTGTGTGTTTGTGTGTGTGCATAAAGAAATGACCAAAAGTTGGACTTCGGACTTAGACATTTTTTAGATTTGGAAGTTTTCTAACAAAAAAATCAAACGCTGAACACAGTGGGTTTTTGTATTTGCCAGATATCTGAAATAATGTAGTTTTGTCAAATGTTATATAAAGGTACTATTCGGAGAAAGCGGGATGAAAACACAGGACACTGTGAAGACATCAAATTAGCAGACAGGTATTTTTGTGTCGTCGTTTACTTCATACTTTTAAACATTCTCGGTTTTTTTTCTCTAATTTGAAATCGTTATGCTGACAAATGAGACCATATTATAAGCCGTAGATGATTTGCTCCGAGGTAGAAGTATGTGCAGAAGAATTGGACTGCACAGCGGCTCTAGCAATTCAACTGGTATCTAATTCTAATCATGGAATGTCGCCATCCTGTGAAGTACAAGACTCATGCAGTCATCTGCATTTTTAAAAAAATCTAATTACTAAATTTAAAAATCAGAAACGCTTAAAATTTGACTACCGAAAAAGATAACTCTGGCTTACATTTTTACATTCCCACTTTCAGTCTCGTTATAAACAGAATTCACGGGGTTTTATTTTATTTACTTATTTATATATTTATTTATTCATGTATTCATTTATACATTTATTTAATTATTCATTTATTCTTTTATTTATCTATTTATTTATTTATTTATTTATTTATTTATTTATTTATTTATTTATTTATTTCAACCCACAAGGTGCTTTTGAGATAAATGTCACGAGGCTATTTTTTGTATCCTCATTGTTATGAACGAAGCAAAATTAAAACGTTTATAATTCTCTTTATTATGTTCAAATTTCTGCAAAATGTGTAATCTAGATCTAGACCTCGTCACAATCGTATCTTGACCCACCTACGGTTGAAAGTTTGCAAAATTATACCTTAATTTACAAAGGGACTAAAACGTAATTATATATTTCATAACGTCTGTCTTGTACATAACTATGACAACACAATAATATATAGAGTTTCTAAAACTACAAAGCACCAACTTATTCACTTTTTCTGCTTTTTGGTGTTTGTTAAGATGAATGCAGCTAGTTCTGGCAATTAAAGGGATTTTTTAAAATACTATTCTTATTTCAGTCTTTTTTTTAAACGTTTGTCATCACTAGTATGAACGAGTCAATTGAAATTTCAACAACATATCCCAAGAAACAAATGATGACTTTCACAATAGTATGTATTTGATGAATGCTCAGAGTAGGTATGTTTGCAAGGACAAAGATTCGTGCAAACTGATTAACTTTTATTTTTTCTTACCTCCGTGACCCTCATAAGACCCCCACCTTTTGGCAATGGCTAAGATTCACACACACAAACACACACACACACACACACACACACACACACACACACACACTCACACACACACATACACACACACCTTATACACAAATAATAATATT
>NW_004797311.1:257474-261981 GCF_000002075.1 Aplysia californica | reverse complement strand
TATATATATGTAACCGTTTGTGTCAGAGCTACGACAAAACAAACAAAGCGTTGTCATTCTGTAAATAAAATAAAATCAGAAACAAATCACATTAATTATCTCCTTCTGTAATTCACCTCAGGAAGCTTTGCTCACAGCTTTTATAGCGAAGTCTTCATTTCCTTGCCTCTTCTTCATTCTTATTTTTTCTCGGGTTCCAGACACCATTATAGAGAAATGTTATTAGCAAAGGCTTGCTGTTTGTCGTTCATGAATAGACATTAAGATTCTTGAAAAGACGAGGCTGTGAGAATCCAGACAAAGAACAATAAATGCGTTTCTGCTTTTGAAAATTGAAATGCAACAACGGAAACTGATTTTTATTCTGATCTGTGCAGAGAAAGCAGTTTAATTTTTCTCGTGTTTTACGTATGTTTCTGAGGGGGGGGGGGAATGAAAATAAGCGCTATCCGTCGCTCTATGATGTTGTTTTTGTTGTTTGTTTGTTTTGTTTTTTAGGCGTATTGACAACGCATTCACAACTGCTGTTATTATTATCATTTATTATTATTTTGCGATAACAATTTAAACAGAAATGTTGATTTCTTATGCTAAGAAACTATTGACAGACCTGAGCTGGTGGCAAAGTGAAGGTGGAAATCATGATCCACGAAAGGACACCGAAAGAGAAGTGGAGATGAAATCAACACTACGACAAAGCAAAGTAAATCAGACAAGAGGAGCCGCATTCATCAATACGGTAGACACTTACACTTCTGCACCCTTCGCCATAACAATCCATTACGTCTCTGTGTCTTTCCGAACGTTTTGTTCTGTTGGGGTTTTTGTTGTTTTTTGTTGTTTTTTGGTAGGTGTTTTAAGGTCATATGAGCGCGCGGGACACATTAAACACTTTCGGTAGGTAGGAAATTTTGAATTTTTCCCGGGTGGCGGCGAAGCCTACTCTTATCGATTTCGGACCACCAAGGGATCTTTAACGTGCGCAACTAGCACACGGGACCTCCGAGATTTTTCGCTCTTTTCCGAGAAGGCTAGGTGTAGATCTTTCCTACCAGAAGATCAGGGGTGTGGCTGAAAGACAGCAGTAAGAAGGAGCCAAGGGGTAGCAGTAGAAAGGCTGCAGAAAGAGTCAGGAGCCCAGAGGAGGGGCGAAGGAGTGAGGGGGCCGGGGCTGAAATGGGAGACAAAAGCAGACTTCAGAACATTGCTAGAGAGCAGGAAAGGAGGTGAAAGAAACAATTTTAGAGAATAAAATGTTCCGTCACTACCCAGATTGGAACCCGGGACCTTTGAATGAGAGGCGAACAGCTAGGCCCCGACAGCCCCCTTGGCCGAATGTACCAATTTCGTGCCATAGACTCGGTGATGTTTGTAATGACTCTAGCTTTGTACGATGGAATGTCTTTACCTAGAAACATTTCGCTAAAAGAAATGACCGAAGTAGGCCTATGAGTATAAGATCAACTTGCGAAATTTAAAAGAATTAATATTCATATATTCATGAGCATGCTTGGGGGGGGGGGGGGGATAGGAATATGGAATGTATCGCTCCGGTATATTTTGTGTCACGATGCGGTGGAATCAGGCGCTCGTCGATTTCTCGCAATATGGAGTTATTGGTATAATCTTAAAGCTTGTTCATTGGCCTTGATATTTATGAAAAAATACTCATGTATTTCCATTAGAATTAGAAGTCGATATATTTGCGAATGAAGGATCAGGTTCTGAAAAAAAGTCCCGCATTGTTAAGGCACAGACTGCATTTATTTCTTTGATCAGGATTTGGAGGACCAGAGATATCTCACTACGAAGAAAGTTGAGGATTTTCAACTCAAATGTGAAGTCAGTCTTGTTGTATGGATGTGAGACATGGAACGCATCTCAGACGTGCATAAAGAGGATCCAGATTTTCATGAACAAGTGTCTGAGGAAGCTATTGTGGATCAGATGGATGGACAACATCACAAACGAAGAAGTATTAAGAAAAACGAGACAGAGCCCAAAAAGAGATTAGGTGGGAAGAAGGCGTTGGCGATGGATTGGACACACTTTAAGGAAGTCAAGCAGCTGCATAACAAGGAATGTGTTAGATTGGAACCCACATGATAAAAGATCAAATGGAAGACCATGTGGAACCCGTGTAAGAGTCACGGAAATGGATGTACAGAAAAGTGGGAAGACATGGAGTGGCATCAAGCGACTAGCCCAGGATAGGGAAAGGTAGAAAGTGTCTGTTCGTGGCCTATATCCTGATCCAGGGTGAGAAAGGCAATGATGATGATGCTGGAATGTATTTTGAGATTGACATAGCAGTAAGGTATTAAGCTAAAAACAAAATTGCGATAAAATTGCCCAACCGGCTTAAAGATGTCCGTTTATTCGATTCCATTATTTTGACGAGCGTCTGATTCCATGGTGTCGTGACTTATAGAGCAACGGACGGCAGTTGGCAAAGAATTCATGTACCGGAGATAGTGACATCTGGTATGGAGAGCTCAGTCGCTAAACCAGAATCCCGAATTTCTTGAATTCGAGAGGACAAAGTTCATATTATGCGCTTTGGCGTAAATGACAGACATACAAACAAACAGACAGACAGAGACAGACACAGAGACACACAGACACACAGATAGATAGATAGATAGATAGATAGATAGATAGATAGATAGATAGATAGATAGATAGATAGATAGATAGATAGATAGATTGGTTGTAGGGTAACAGATCAGACGACGGATTGTTGGAAGAGGGAATGGAAAGATACACGACAGAATGCACGCACAATTTGGATACGAACATACAACTATCGCCCACATCTTGTCCTGTCTTAAGCATGTTTTCCTTCTCTTTACTCCCCTGATATCCAAACCGAGTTTAGCACTCACGTCTCATCCACAGCCATGTAGCCATGCAATATGTGTTGATGGTTTTTCGCTAGACATCACAAGCTACCACAAAAGCCAGCGGCGATGCCTTGTGGCTGTATCACGTTTCATAATACAACACAGCGATGTGAATGCGGACAGAAGGTGCCATAGAAGCAGAAGCGTCACTAAGAATGACCAAGTGGGAGTAGGTTCAGGTCATACTGGTTGTAACGACTTCGGTCTAGACTTCTTTTCGTGCCAGTAATTCTTGAACAATATAGTAAAGTTTCTGTTTCCCTGTTCAATAAGATGCGAGTGCTTTCAATGATTTTTGACGACTTTTGAACTGACATATTATTACTTTTTCTCATTACGTTTACACTTTATCTTAATATGTTATGTACTGAAAAAACACCAACAATAATTTCCTGTAGTTTACCCATTTTGTACCCGTGTCCTTTTCTGTGAGGAACAACGTAATGTATAACCGCGTCTGGTTGTGTCCGTACAATATGAAGTAAGGTTTATTGTTTTCTGTTTTAAGCCACAGAAATTTGGTTGACAAACAGTGGTGGTAAACGTTCTCAGGTTTAATAAAGGTCGTCTCTTGAGGCTCAGTTGTTCTTATAGACTACATAATATTCATCTTTTCACTGTGGCTGGCTTCAGTTACATTCTGTTTTATGTAATAAAAGCCGATAACTATCAAAGGAAAGAGGACATTAAATGTCTTTCTTCACTCAAGTTATATTATTGCAAATTGACGCGGCCCGACCGTTTCAACCAGCACATAAATACTGTTGGAAGTAAACGTTCCTGAGACTGGGACAGATGCATTTCCCATGTAGTAGTGTATAACCCAAAACAGTTCCCATAGGCCTCAAGTCCCTCGACACAACTTTCAACGCACCTAACTCTAAATTTTAAAAAGCAAAAATAACTCAGGTTACTTACCTACTAGTATAAAAATGGCACGTTCTTGTGGTTCACTTAGGCTCATGGACAGAGTAGAGTAGTATCGGCGACATGTCTTTTAGATGGACGTCTACTCTTATTCATTTAATCATTCATTCATTCATTCATTCATTCATTCATTCATTCATTCATTCATTCATTCACTCATTCATCCATTTATTCATTCATTCACTCGTTCATTCAGTCATTCATTCATCCATTTATTTATTTACTTTTTTAAAAATTTATTTATTTATTCAATTATTCATTCATTCGTTCATTCATTCATTCATTCTTTCTTTCATTTATTTATTTATTCATTTTTTAAATTCATTCATTCATTCATTCATTCAATCATTCATTCATTTATTCCTTCATTCATTCATTTCATGTGCCTTTCTTTCTTTGCTTATTTGTTTATGTATGTATTTATTTAATTATTTATTCATTCATTAAGGGACACCATTATACTACTCTGTGGCAACCAGCAATGGCGTGTTTGTAAAGCTGTTTGTTATCATGTGACAGAATATTAATATTTCTGTGCGATGCAGTAACTTGGGAATTATTGCACGTAATCATTATGTGTTTGAGGCCATTCTAACTAAGCCTTGTGAATGCTGATCAATAAAAGTGCTATTGTTTCTGCTGTTTTATTTCAACAATGATGTTTCCCATGATGCCCC
>NW_004797311.1:256147-257374 GCF_000002075.1 Aplysia californica | reverse complement strand
AAGAAGAAGAAGAAGAAGAAGAAGAAGAAGAAGAAGAAGAAGAAGAAGAAGAATGATATTGATAATGATAATAAATACATACATACATCTTTACATATATAGATCAATTAGATCTAATCGATAAATCAATGGATCAATAAAACAAAAAATTATACAAAATAAATAAATAAAAACGAAAAGTACGAAATGTTGTCGGAAAGCCTTAGCCACAGAATTAGACTGAATTTGGGTGGAGTTGAATAATATGCATGTTTGATTGAGCTTCATTGAAGGGTGTTAAAATCGAAAACAAAAATTCGGACTTAAGTGGAATGCTTGCGACAGCGACGGTATAAACACTTTAATTTCTCCCTTTCAACGGACATAATGAACGTTTAGTGAAGTATTGTGTTTCTTAGCTGCACCTTGATCCCCAACATCCCCACTCCCCAGCTTTCTCACCCTCGATCCTCTGTCTGTCTGTCTGTCTGTCTGTCTGTCTGTCTGTCTGTCTGTCTGTCTGTCTGTCTGTCTGTCTCTCTCTCTCTCTCTCTCTTCTAGGATGTTGTATCCCTTTTCAGTTCGATGTGTTCTTTATACAAACACACACACACACACACACCCTCCCACACGCACACACTTCCAAACATAATATATATCTTTTGTTATGCTTTTGTTACTAGCTCAGTTATAACAATGAAAAGAATAAACGCCTGTTGTCACACCCTAGTTGCGTTTTTGTCAATCTTTACATCTAAAAAAAAAGGACTCTTAGAGCATAGAATTTACGCTTGACAGACTGTCCAGTAATTATATAAAATCGTTATCTGTTACAATATTCCTTTTGCCTTTCACATGACCCAGTACTTCGCCCATGAAATAACAATTATAAGAATGCATTAAAGAAGTTGCCACGCCTTCGATCTCTTGCAAGGTGAGCATACTGAGAACCTGCAGAAAGAGAGTGAACCAAAAGTTTGACCAGACTCTCAAAGAAACATATTTAAATAATAGGTCATTATGTCAATGTGTCTGGGGGAAAAAAGACTGTCTAGTGATCACTCTTTACACAATCCAAACTTTTAATTGGTAAAATTTATTCTTGAACTGCATTTTACAGTGTAAAAATGTCGCTTTCTTAATGGGTAGCAGGTCAATTTCCCACCTTTCTTCCCCTTACATGATGCATCAGACTGAGATCGATTTTGAAGAGAGATTGGAAAGTGTGTTAATGTGTGTGGGTGGGTG
>NW_004797311.1:254875-255935 GCF_000002075.1 Aplysia californica | reverse complement strand
AAAAAACCAAAAAAAAAAAATAATAATACATTTTCAAAATTCACCCATTTATTCAATTTTGTTTTACTTCTTCATCTTCGGCTCTTTCTTAATTTGACATCAGTTTACAATGACGGCTTCATCGATGACCTGAGGACGGTAAAATACTAGATCACAGCGAGGGTGAGCATGGTCTAATTCCATTTCGCAGAAGTGATATTGTTCGGACGTACACTAAGACCCTACTTCTCTTCCTGAAGTAGCTGAAGGGTCAGTTTATGGTACATTGCAGTAATTTGATACTTATGGTCCTAGTTCGAACCCAGAAAGAGGTGTTTTTGAATTTTCATTGTAAAGGACTTTTGCCACTTTTGTTCCAACATGCATCGGTCGTGCTGTTTCATCGTTCAACATTCTGTTTGAAAAAGGTGCAAAACTATTTAATACTATACCAAACCACCTACAGTACTACCGAGGATGGACTGAACTTTGAAGACGCAAAACAAAAAGCTCAAAGCGAAAGGACACAAAGAGATCATTCATTATCCTTCCCATCTCCCACGCTCACATACACACACACGCAGCAAACACAATTATACCTCATAATACTCACGAATAGGCCTACACACATGATTCCTTCACTCACGAGAGCGCGCGCACACGCACACGCACACGCACACGCACACACACACACACACACCTAAACATAAACGCACATACACACACACGCACACAAACATAAACGGACACACACACGCAAACATACAAACAAACATACACACACACGCACCCACACATACACACACATCTACAATAATTTCCCAACAGAAATAACCGCGTCAAAGTTTTCATTATAGCTCAGCGCCGTGTTATTAACCTCCAACGCTTCTAGCGGTGCTTAGGACATTCTTTAACCTAGTATCATTCCTAACCCTCGTCCACCTTCACACGTTGCCCTTAATGCCAATTCGTGCGCCCACGCACGCACACTCCCAATCAACCATCTACTCTTTCTCTTTTTATCTCACTCTCTGTTTCTCTTTCTCTCTTTCTCACTCTCTCTCTCTCTCTCTCACACACA
>NW_004797311.1:250877-253706 GCF_000002075.1 Aplysia californica | reverse complement strand
ACACACACACACACACACACACACACATACACACACACACACACACACACACACACACACACACACATTCAGGCACAATTCACACAAACGAATACATACTCTATTTCTCTCTCACTCAAACCCTCCCTCCTTCACTCACTCATTAACCTACTCTCTCTTCCAGAAACGAGGTGTTTAAGAAATACACGAAGACGTGAATTCAATTCCTGTGTGGAAGAGCCTATAATTTTCCAAGGCGTATCTTCGTTTATTGCGTACCATTCAGTCCTGGTTGGCCCTGGCTGGGTCAAAGGATCCGTCCTCTCAAAATTATCTAAATTCTGTCAAAAGGGATGCACAAGATTATCTTGAAAACCAAACAGTTTCACACACACACACACACACACACACACACACACACACACACACACGCACGCACGCACGCACGCACACAAACACACACACACACATACATACACACACACACAAACACACAAACACACACATACACATACACACACATATACACACACAATGGCACACATACACAGACTCACAAACACGCACACACACATGCACCTACACACACACACACTCACACACACACACACACACACACACACACACACACACACATACACATACACACACAATGGCACACATACACAGACTCACAAACACACACACACATTCACCCACAAAAAGCACACACGCTGGGCTACACTCGTTTAAACAATGCACAATATCACCCTGACTGGAAATTCCATCTAATCAACATTTTTCCTCCTGCTGCGAGAAGGAAATTCGTCTCATTACTCGCTGTGAGTGAGCAAAGGTTGGACCGAATGAAGCACAATTAATCCTTTCCGATACTCGATTGCCCCAAAGCTACCCAGGACGTCACAATAATACGGAGTAAGGCGTTGTTCCTGTCGCTTTGATAATGAATGGAGGAATAGAAACGATACTATGTTAATAGGGGGAAAATGCAAACAGAAGTAAAAGTGACTATTTTGCTCAGGAGAATTACATTGGTTTCTTGCGTTCAGGTCGTCTGAGGCTACTGCCCATTTTGTGTCAACCATATGTGAGACAAACGGAGGTCTCGCTTCCTAATTTACTATGCTCTGTGTTGATGGGGGTGCTGAACCCATATCAGATCATGTCATACAAGTTTGTAGAGGCAATTTTCTTAGTGTATTTTGCCATAGATCTAAAATGTTTGGTTTTTTAAAGTTTTTTTTAGATAGATAGATAGATAGATAGATAGATAGATAGATAGATAGATAGATAGATAGATAGATAGATAGATAGACCGATTCTAGCTAGCTAGTTAGATAGATAGATAGATAGATAGATAGATAGATAGATAGATAGATAAATAGATAGATAGATAGATAGATAGATAGATCGCAAGGACAGAAACTTTTAAGAACAAGATGGAAAAGGTTGGCATAATGGGGACATTTGTTGGATAGATAGATAGATAGACAGATAGATAGATAGATAGATAGATAGATAGATAGATAGATAGATAGATAGATAGATAGATAGATAGATAGATTGATAGATAGATAGATAGATAGATAAGAGCAAGATGGAAAGGGTTGGTATAATGAGGACAGCTGTTGGATTAATAAAACCACATAACAGGAAGAAAACAAAATTGGGGGAAAAAAGATATTAGATCTAAAGAACGGGAAGAATGCAACGGGAGAATTACCTTGTGGAAAGGAAAGACGTAGATCTAGAAGTAAAACAGAAACACAAGAAAAAAGGTATAAACTAAAAGCGTTCAAAGCTTTTAGTTCAAATTTTGAGTCTTTATGAATCATGATCTAGATCTAGGTTGTTTTTTTCTAAAAATGAGGGTATTAGATCTACATGTTTATGAGCGAAGAAAATAAATACAGTTTGCAACTATAAACTCTATACACTCTGGCTCACGTAGACCAACATCAACACTTTACCAAACACGTGGAATTTGACCTTGGCCTTTGCTCTTTCCACGTGTTTCCTCGTCAGCCAGCCAACCCAAATTTGGTTTTCCCGAGAAGCTGTTGGTTACGCACAGCTAATATCGTTATACTAAGGTTTTCTAATACCACCGTTGCCTCTGACTGTACAACTGTACCCTTCACCGACCGGGATTTTAGTATTGAGATGCATGCATCTCGGATTCACATTTGTGGGGTATTGTTAAAGTAGCGCCAACTAAGAACACCAACTTTTTTTTTTAAATGAAGAAACGAGTACGTTAATCAACACTACAGATTAAATCCTTACAAAATGTCTGCCAAATCAAATACTATATCAACCAAATTAAGGCATCTAAAATCCCTTCCATTCAGAAGGTTCGTAATGTGTGTGCACATATCTAAAAGATTTACTACTCTGAAATACTGGTTGGTTACAACCAACTTTAAAGCCGCTCGTGGTATATTGTTTGTCAAACACTGATAATTTTATAACATTAGAAAACAGACACATTATCTTTAGTGGCGTGATCCTTGTCGAGGTACTGCTTCCTCCTCGTTATGTGTAACAAGCCTTGCTGATCTAAGTAGCCTGTTTCGGCGGCTCATTAGGAGAATGAACAGACTAATCAGTGGGCTGGCTTAGCAACGCTTATTGTACGCCGTCACAAACCCTCGGTAATTCTGGACACACGAGTGAAGGAAAAACAAAAGTCTAGGTCAGTTTTACGACAAAACAGGACCCCTGCACTTATACTAATGTCAGAGCGATGTTGAAACAAATAAGTAGCCTACATATGATTGAATCTTGTGAAACCGTTCAGATGTTGTTGTTGTTGTTTTGTTGTTTTTGTTGCGGGGTTGTTTTTTTTGG
>NW_004797311.1:247295-248596 GCF_000002075.1 Aplysia californica | reverse complement strand
AGAGAGAGAGAGAGAGAGAGAGAGAGAGAGACCAAAACAAAGAAAGCTGACGTTGGAGTTTCGTTAGGGTAGGCGCTCAAAATGGAAGGAGATTAAATTGACATGCCGCATGTGTGAAGCAAATGAGGAAATAAATGAACAAGAGAAGAACGATCAGAAAGGGGGACATGTAAACAGAACGGAGAAAGAAAAGTGGTCCGCGAGTGTGTTTTTATGTGTGAATGTGTATGTTTGTGTGTGAATGTGTATGTTTGTGTGTGTGTGTGTTTGTTTGTATGTGAATATGTGTGTGTATAATATGTGCATGTATGTATAATATAAATGCATGTGTGTATGGGGGTGTCCGGGAATGTGTGTGGGTGTACGTGAATGTGTTTGTTTGTATGTGAGTATGTGCGTGTGTTGTGTGTATGTGTGTGCATGTGTGCATATGCATGTGTGTATGAGGGTGTGTTTTTATTAGTAAGTGCTTTACGGTGCTTTCAACTGCATAAGATCGTATCAGCGCGCGGAACACATTAAACTTTTTCAGTTGGTAGGAAATTGTGAATTTGGCACGGGTGGCGGCCGAAGCCTACTCTTATCGATTTTAGACCACCAAGGGATCTTTAACGTGTGCAACTTGCACATAGGCCATCCGAGTTTTTCGCACTTCTACGAGAAGGCTAAGTGTAGTCCTTTCCTACCAGAAGATTAGGGGCGTGGCTGAAAGACAGCAGTAAGAAGGAGCCAAGGGGTAGCAGTAGAAAGACTTCAGAAAGAGCCAGGAGCTCAGAGGAGGGGGCGAAGGAGGTGAGGGGGTGGGGACAGAAAGTGGAGGCGAAAGCAGACGACAGAACATTACCAGAGAGCAGGAAAGGAGGTGAAAAGATACAATTTTAAAGAGGAAAATGTTTTCGGTCGCTACCAGAATTGGAACCCGGGACCTTTGAATGAGAGGCGAACATCTTAACCTCTAGGCCACGAGGGCCCCCTGTGTATATGTGTGTGTATGTGTGTTTGTGTTTGTGTGTGTTTGTGTGCGCGCAGACAGACTGACAGACAGAGAAACGGGAAATCGATTGAAACGGGTAAAGAGGAGGACCAAGAGAGAAGAAAGAAAGAGGGATGCAAAAGACAGAAAGTGGAGAGGGAGAGAGGAGGGGAGACACAGAGACAGAGTGAGAGAGAGAGAAAGAGAGAGAGAGGGGGGTAGAGAGAGGGTGGGTAGATAAAGAAAGAAAGAAAGAAAAAAAGAAAGAAAGAAAGACAGCAATCGAGAGAGAGAACAAGTGAGAGAGAGAGAGAGAGGGGGAGAGGGA
>NW_004797311.1:230895-243395 GCF_000002075.1 Aplysia californica | reverse complement strand
AACATCCATCAAATCACCAATCAGCCTTAAAGAATACCTGTCAACATTATTTCATAATTATGAAGATTAAACCAACAAAAAACAAGTCACATCAACTTACATCAACTTTTTATTTAAATGCAAAAAATAAAACTTTTGAACATTACAAGTTTGTCAAATATATCTCTTTTTTTTCAACCCAACGGCCAGATTTGCATGTCTTTGGCCAGGGTTTTTAAATAAAGTTATTCGTCACTTGTGACACATTATGTAACCATTGAAATGCGAAAGCCATTGAATGTACAAACAAGTGGGTGCCAACTGAGATGAAGAACCTACTCAGAATTCGTTTTCCGTCCTCTTTAAGATATTTGAAAAGTTAAAATCTGGTAAGTAGAAATTTTCAAACATAAAAATTGTTTGCCTACTACCACCAGGCACACTCTAACCATTCACTGCTCGCTTCAGTGAAACAAGGAGGCTCCAAAGCTGACCAATGTCGTGAGTTTCAAATTTTAAAATCTGGAAGCTTCGAGATAAACATCTCAGTTGGATTCACTTTCACAAGGCAATGAAAAATCGTGAAAGATTAACAAGTAAACTCAGGACAGGAAATAAAATACAGTATTACTAAACTGAGTATTGTATTGTATCCAGAGGTAAGAGAAATCAAAACTGGCGGGTACTGTGTAGCTCATTTCTGAGGCAAAAACAAAACTGACATCAATGCTCATGAACTAAAAGCACGGACTAGATTTCACACTAGCCATACAACAATATACGGGGAAAGAAAAGAGCACATCTTGTGACGATTATAACAGTACTACACACTGTGAAAGGGGCTGTTGTCAAAGGAAAATGGAAGCTCTTGAGATTAAAAAGAAAATCATGGGGGCTTTACTCAAAAATTGTGCTGACAAAACAATTCCCCACGAAAAGCAGTAGGAGGCCGCCTGAATTATATGGGAGAAAAACAGCTTACGTTTTAACATCACTACTACAACAAGCAGCAGTGGTAAGGCAGGGGTTGACCAATGATCATTGTTTTCGCCTTTGTCTATCCCCAAAACGCTGGCACATGTGTCTGTTGGGATGCTCGGCCGCCATATGATACAACGCCACGTAGAACCCTGCTAGAGTGAAGCCCATCGTCTTCTTTCCAACTTCTTTGTAAGCGTTGGCAATTGTACCAATTTGTAATTTCTGGGCCTGACGCAAATTGTAACATTGTACAACAGTTACTCCATTACATTTTTCACTTCAGCCGGCATCTTAGGAGTACAGTATCCTATCGAGGCAAGTGCCAGGTGTAGGAACAATATTATACACCCAACATATGAGAGGCCAAACGTGGTGGAATACGTTCTATAGTCAACACAATGCATTCATCAGTAAACTCTCAATATCGACCTGACGGCAAAAGCCGTGGACAGACACAGGCTTAAAAAATGTATAACAGTTTTAAATTATTATGCCTGTACACCCCACTCCGACGACGTCATTTTAGTAAATCAAGGTCTGGCAGAAAGCCGAGCATTATTTTGTCTTGTTTTACAGTGAGTGAGCTGTACGTAATCAGTTCCCTGGGCAAAGCGAGGGATATTTAATTAATTATGCAAAAATAATAACAGAAAAACAAATACAATCACCAACTTCTGATGGGTTCCAAAACTGAATGAAATCAAAACCGCGACCAATCAATTTCTGTTTTGGTAACGTTGACATACTAAACACAACACATGTAGCATTAAGGAATGGCGTTACGAATTTCTAATTCAAGTATGAAACTCACTGAAAGACATTCAAGCAATATATCAAAAAAGACAAGCAGTTCAACAAAACACAACTTTGATCTTCTGGTTGGACCATCATCAAGCATCACAACATCTTCAGGCACCGCTGTACATCACATCCCAGTCAGGGGGGGTTTGCTTCAGAACAGGCTCATAAATACACGGCTCTCGAAAGGGGCTCGAAAAATGAGGGCCGCTTTCAGGCGGGGACATAACATAAGTCTCCAGCCAGACAAGGTACAATCTCTTGACAGACAAAGGAAGAAGGATCCTTGTCATGGTCAGCTCAGCGTATAGAGCCTTTGGTGTCAAAACCCCTACAACAGAATAGCTCATCATCAGTTCTCTTTTCGCAAAGCTAATCTATCACAAGCATGTTCCACTTCTCAAGTCGTTCACCTCAATTCCGGCTCCAAATCAGAAACTCGCATTGTTGTTTTTTTTTCTTTCTTCCTTAATTATTATTTAAATACGACTGGTGAATAGTTTGGAAGACAACAAAACAAATTAATAAGGTACTCATTAAATAAAGGCTACTTGCTTGTAACATGAAATGTGATAAACTGCCATGCGACTTTGATATTAGTTGTTACATTATTGAAACTGACAAAGTGATAGGGAAGCTATACGATCAAACTAAACATAGAAGGGGATGTGGTTGGTGATAAACTGAACTGAAATTTTCCCTCTTCAACCATTTCCAAGACTTTACCTACATTGCAGTTTAATACAAAAAAATGATTACGTGACAGCATTATATGATAACGCCAATATTTTGCATATATATATAATATATGTATATTTATATAGTATATTTAAACAACAATGAAAAAGGCAGCTAATTGTGGTGTTTTCTCTATTGGACTGTACTTTGAGTGTAGAGAAGAAAGTGCACAATGCTACTGTGTTTTAGGTTTTTATGTCCACAGTTCCAACACCACATATCTAACCATAGAACATACATTAAATATTCATGGTCTTCAAAACTGGTAGCAGCATATAAACATTTACATACGCATCATACCATTACAAGAAGATCTCAACACATAAATAAATCATCATCATCATCATTGTTGAATGTTGTTACTTAAATTGCTTTCAATATTCATTTGTTACAAAAAATAATCTTTGATGACAAATAAAGTACTCTGTTAAGTAATCATTACAATAATATAATACTTTTTGAATAAACATCTTTCATATTTGATATTCAGTTTCTTATATTCGAGTTGGATATTTGAATAAAGTAAATACAACAACTCATGTATCGAGTCGGAGCTTCGACTCACGTGAATACCTTGAATAAATACAAAGATAATGAAAACTATTTACAGGTGTCCTCAAAACAAAGCTAAGTAACAAATGTAAAAATAAAAAAAAGAATGAGAGAGTTTGGGGAAATTATTGACACATACAACACACATTATAGGTATATTATATATATAATATATATATCTATAGATATACATTAGTTTTGATCTTCTGCTGAGTTGGAAATAAAGGTAAGGAAAAAAAAACAATAAAAAAAAGCAAGGAGAACAGAAAATCAATGAGCTTAATTACATCTCGGGTGTTCACATAACACTTTTTTATTCTTGATGACATGCATTTGACCATAAACAATCAGGAAGCTATTATGTGACAAGAATCCATACAAAAGGCCTTTCTAATAATAGAATACAACACATATAGCCAGATCTCAACAACAAATAAAATAGGGTAAATTATTATAGAATTAGAGTATTACGCATCAAATACCAGACAGCGCTATCCAGCAGAAAATATACTATTCTTTAAATGTACCTCAGGGCAGTTTCAAGGACTTGACAAGCCAAAACTATAGCATATGAAGGATAACTTTAAGAACGTTGTTAATAGAAAATTCATTCCATCACTTAGTCACGATGTGTCGCTTGTATTACTACTAAGCCATGGTTACCACTTCGTGAGGTGATTTATTTTTCATTATAGTTCACTTCCTAGTACTACAATCGGAAAAGCCACGCCAGCGACTTTACAAATGGGGTATTGACCAAAGGTTTTGTATTGTGTTGAAAAGAGAGGGAAACCTATTTATGCCAATTCATTTCAAGATATGTGCACAAAATATGAGACCTGAATCTGGTCTACACTCTTGAACATGGACCAAAAAACAGTAAGACATTTTAAGTGCAATACAAAGCAATGACACTGGCATTCATATATATATATAGCAATAATATACATTGAGGATACAAAATCCTAGTAATTACTTTTCTGTGAGAATATTATTGATTTTAAGCTTGGCAAAATAATTTCTTGGAGTTGAAAAAAAATTGTTTGACACATTTTGTCAACAAGCAACACACTTTCGATTTTCAGTGAAAGTCTTTTTTGGGTGGGTGGGGAGGAGGATCTTTTAATAACATTCTCTGAATACACATACTTCCTTAAGACATAGATATTTACATCCACACATTCATAAAGATATTGATATATGTATATGTATAAATAGACTAAATATATGCAGTAATTTTGGTGCAAAACAAGGAAACTAAGATCAGAGATATCTAAATGTAGAGCTCAGTTGCCAATGTTTGATCCCTTGTATTAATTACCTATGCCAAACTTAATACCGGTATTTAACCCACACTCTGTATTTCCTCCTGAACTGGAGAAGCAAAGGTAGAAGGAAAATAGCAAGAACAGCTAAACGTCAATGAGCAAAAATGAAGTTATCGTTATACATAATTTCTTTCTTTTAAAACATAGAAATTATTTACTAAAAAATATACTTTACGAATATAAAATTTGCATAACAGATTTGATTTCATGAGTTTGGTTGTGGTATTTCTCAGCTTTGTGGCTGAGTGAGATACTGGAATGAAACAGTAATACAAAGAACAAGTTCACATGAAGACAAACTAAAATTTTCTTCCCAAGTCTTCCAAATTTAGCTCGGCAATCTTTTATTATAAAGAGTTCAAACAAGGGAATTTAACTAAATACTTTCTCTGGAACAGTGGATCAACTCATTTGCAAAACAAGATTTACCGAGGTTTCCACATCATGAATTTACATTTTGTAATCTATAAGTCTAAATATTTTCATCTCATAAGTTATTTGGACAAGTTCTTACCTTTCAATACTCTTTAACAGTTATAAATACCGTATATTCTACAAATACTTTTACAGGCAAGACCTCACAACATAGGACTCAAATCCCACGAAGTAAAGAAGAGTCATCATCTGATCCTCAAGTTCCACGAATCATTACAGCTACAAAAATCTGAAGCTTTAAATACATTGCAGTACCAATACCCACATTTACAAACTTTGATCCTCATCGTCATGTCAGAAGTAATGTACAGACCTGGCTCTGTTTACCACAATGGACGTACTATTAGTGTCATAACATATTCCTTCAACAACTCATAATAACCAAATACTCGACAGCCAGCAGTCTGTAAGGCTACCACCAATAATTGTGCTGTGTTCCCAACGCATGAAAATGAGCACTTGTTACAAAAAACGCTACCTCTCCATTCTTCAAAATTGTGGTTTATAAGTACATAAATAAATTTCACTTAAGTAACAAATGCTTCAAAACATATTTCAAAATAAACAAATTTAAACAACTTGTATTTGAACGTCTAATACCCCAAAACATTTCATTTTTAAACTTCCTCCAGCAATCCAAAGTTGTCTGTAGCAGTTGATGCCATTCAATTATGATTTGTGATCCAGCAGAAGATGGCATTTGTCTGTTTCCTTACAAATGCCTGCATTGATTCCATTCCCTGATTTACAACGACACCAAACTGGATGAGTGTATGAGAGAACAAAATGTTTCATATAAAGATTGAATTGAAAATCATTGCCTTTCTTACGGATGCCACATGAATCTGGTTAGCTCAATACCTAGCCGTGGCTTTGCTACTGTTTCTTCTCATTACTCTTTACTGTACACACAGCTGATCAAAGAGCTGTCGTCTTCAAGTCCACGTTCCCTTTCCATTTGAACATTTTATTCTTCTACAGTCCTTCCGATTTCCTCGTGTTGTATGTATTTATAATGCGAATCATAATAGGACACATATACGGCATGGTCCACAGTTTGGATTTTAAATACCCTGATCATTTAAACTAGGTGAAAAAGGGAGATAAATTTCACAAGTAGGTTCATCCTGCAATTCTTCAATGTGTCTGACAATTTGAATTCTGGGCATCTGACTTCGCTAACTGCAACTAAGATTCAAAAGGGAATGTGATAAGAATGTCATGCGAGTAGGAATGACCAATTAATGTATGCTGTAGAGGACTTTGGGATGCCAAAGACAGTACCATCCTGCCACGACAATCAACTTACTACTCGTATTTAGCTCAGTTCTTAAAAGCAAAATGTGAAACAACAGAGGGACTAGAAGAGGATATGGCAAATGTGAAGCCCACATTAATGAAATCTGTCATGTAGTTATATTCAAGGGCTTTGAAATGAAATGAAAGTTAATATTGAAATATTAGTTTCCCTACCACAGTAAATGACATCGCATCATATTAGTGAAAACCAGTTATACATAGAAAAGTGGTTTAAAATATCAAATGACTATATTCATCACTTTGGATTTCTAAGATACTGGATAAAGAATGCATGTCCCTAAAAGTATGTCACAATTTTTAAAAGACAAAGCTCTTTGTTCTCTTTTTTGTGGGATAAACTTAATCACTTTTATATATATATATATAAGCTTGTCCATAAGACAATGATACAATAAAGGGAAGTATTCACTGTGATTTAAGTTAAAAAATATTGAAACAAATTTACTCTCCATTTCTTATACTCGCAACAATAGGTGTAGGTTTTTCTTCTTGTTGGTTTTGGGACATCACATCCCAAAACAATTTTAGCAGAAACACAATGACACGTTTATGCTCTGATACGCAAGACATCAGCTGCTGGATCTTTGCACACTGGGCACGTGCGGTCGTCCTCGGAAGCCTTGTTCACGATCCCCTCAGCACATTCCATGCAGAACAGGTTGTGGCCGCAGGGCACTAGAGCCGCTACCACCTCTGCCTCTTCACATACCTTGCACACTCTGGGCACGGGAGACCCTTGAGAACCCGACGTGTCGCTCATCTTGCTGGTCGGGCTGGACTCGCCGCTGGGGAACCGATTCATCTCCACGCCCATTGGTCCAGGGAAGACACTGACTTCGCCGGGAGCTGTAGAGGTCATGCCTCTCCTGAACGAGACTCCTCCTCCGAGTGCAGGCAAGTTAGTGGCGTTAGGCTCGTCGCTTCCTGGGCTCTGAAAGCCGTTGAGAGCTGAGTTGGACAGCACATTGTTGCTGCTACTCATCAAACCAATACCCAGTGCAGACGTGACGTTGTTGTTGGGTTGGAAGAGATTACCCAAGACCAGACTGCCTTTGGTGGAGGTGCTCGGGGCTGTGGTGAGGAGAGGGAAGCTGGAGAAGGGGCTGTCAGCCGCGGACGGCTCGCTCATCCGCTTCAAGAAGGGATTGTTCATGGGTGCCGCGCCGCCATAGGGGCTGGGCAGCTGGTGATTGGTGAAGGTTCCATCGTTGAGGAAGTCGTTCGGCGGAGACACGCTCACCGTGCTGTTTGAGGGGGATGATATGCTCCCAGTGGATATGCTGTACTGGAAATTGTTGTTGCTCCGGACAGCGCTTGACAGCGGGTTGTTCGATCCGTTGGACACGACCGAGCTGGAGCCCAGGGCGCTCGGGTAGTCTGAGGTGGCGTTGCTCCAGGTGGCCATGTGTCCGGCTGCCTGTTGGGGGTGCTGGTCGAGCAGGCTGTTGAAGCCTCTCCAGCTGTTGTAGCTGCTGCTGGAGGTGGGGCTGGAGGCAGAGAACGTGTTGCTGAAGCCAGGGCCTTGTTGGGAGGGCATTGGGGTGCCGGAGAGCATGCCGCTGTTGCCGTTGAAGTTGTTCGAGACAGAAGGTAGACCGCTGTTGGACCCGGGGCCCATCTGAGAGGAGACGTCACCATGGTAGTAGGGATAGTCATTGCCGTTGGTAAACCTCTGCTCGTCGTTCCAGTTGGAGGGTAAGTTGGTCGTGTCCTGAAGCCGGCAGTGCCGTGTTCGCGTTTCGATGTGCCTCAGGATCATCATCTTGGCCCGCTCCACATTCTCGGGCTGTCCGCGAATCTCGAAAATGGGGGCCTTGTCGCGGTTGGGTGTTACGATAAAGGTGTCCGTGTCCTGCTGGATAGCCTTGATCGTCTGACCCTTGAGACCCACAACGAGACCGACCACTCTGTAAGGCACAGTAACGTACTGCACTATGTCGCCCTCACGGCTCACGGGCTTGGCAGACTCGAGGCCGCCTCCAGCTTTGTGGTGGTTCCGCGAGGCGCGGATGTGAGTGAAATGCTCGGCGGCGCTGTTGATCTCCTCCATCACGTGCAGCACGGCCTCCTCCTTGCCGGTCACCACGAACACCGGAGACTGTGTCCGCATCGGAGTCTTGATGTACGTATTGGTCCGTGCACGCAAGTCTTTGATCTTGCAACCTGGAAGGAAAAGAGAGGGTAGCTATAGATAAATCTGTATTTCTAGAGCACATCGCAAAAAAAGACTTTTTGGGGAAGGCATGGGCTGGGAGACGATACAAGTTTACTGTTTGAGTAAAGAAAAGAACGTCGACACAATTACGGCCAAATAATGCAGACAGAAACGATTTGGTTTGTTGAAGTAGGTGTTTTACAACACTATCGACTCAGTTTTGGTCAAGACAAAAAGCAAAAGAGGGGGGAAAAGCAGGACAAACCAGTGGCGCCCACCAACCACCTGCCTGCGAGTTTTCTTGTTTCTTTGCCTGGGCATGCCAAGGGAAATTTAGTTCTGGGGAAAATAAACAACAGACAGAAGTGCACAATCGATAAGAAAGTAGTAGTGAACTGTAATACCTCCATCACAACGATGTGCTAAATTAAACTTACACCCGAACGGACGATAAGCAATAGTAGACTACACAAATGTAAGGAAAACGATGGTAGTTAAAACAATAACAAAAAGAAAAAGGCAACCCTTAACCATCATAATAACCTTCCCCCAATAAAAGCACGGAAAAGTCGAGAATCAAAAACCCATCGAAAAAAAACCCTGTATATTTTGAAAAAAATAGCTCTGAAAATCCACACTATCAGATAACTTCCATCAGCACCGCCCATCATTTCTGATAACGCAAGATCAAATTTTAAAGCACTTCTCGGCATGGGGTGAGCAGACAACAGCACAGGGTGTGACCGTGAAGGCTAAAGTACACGGAGCCTTCACAAAGGCGGGCGGGTGCCCGTGCATTTACTGTAGGCGCATCAGAGCCGGCAGCACTGAAGGCAATGTGCTAATGGATTCTCACTAAACAACCCTCTAGTGCAAAAACAAAAAGATTATGTATGCATCAACAAATTGCATTATCAATACCAATTCACTCCATACATGACACCAGCGTAATGGGAAATACTACACTCTGCTAACAGAATTCGCACGGCCTTAAAGAAAATAGCGTGTGTGCGCGTGCGCGCGCGCGCGCGTGTGTGTGTGTGTGTGTGTGTGTGTGTGTGTGTGTGTGTGTGTGTGTGTGTGTGTGTGTGTGTGTGAGTGTGAGTGTGAGTGTGAGTGTGAGTGTGTGTGTGTGTGTGCGTGATTTGTTTTGGGGTTGTTTTTTTCGGGAAAGGGGGGGGGGGGGGTCGCTCGCGAGTGCTCAAGTTTACATACACCACCAATGAACTTCGCAATCATTGGTGTTCGGTCATAATCTACGTGAGGAAGAATCCGTCTCTGCAAACGCAGTCACGACTGATTTCGGCGAAGGAGTGTGATTAATCAATTAAGTTCATCGAGCTCCCGTGAATCCGAGGACAAGATTCCCGCGTGTCGGCTGTGGTGTAGACAGCGGTGACTGAAAGCTCACCTAATGAAAAAAGACATCTAGGCCACGGCCGTCCCTGCAAGGGGAGTCCGGAGTCAACAGGCCGAAGGGGCCCGATAATCAATTACGATAGCTGACCAAAAATAATATTGCGACCAGGAAACCGTGCTCCAGGGGGTGGCGATATAGGTCGCTTTGTGGGCAGTCGGTGGTCAAAGCTCGAACTATTTTGAGCCATTGCAATGATAAGGAGTTGGTTGTATCACATCTATACATATTCGTACACATTATTATTATGATGGGTATTTTTGCAAAAGAAAGACCCTAAAATACAGCTGCAAATGGTAACCAAAAGCCTCTCTTGACGAAAGTACAATTTCTCTCTCTCTTTTTCTCTCTCTCTCTCTCTCTCTCTCTCTCTCTCTCTCTCTTTCTCTCTCTCTCTCTTTCTCTCTCTCTCTCTCTCTCTCTCTCTCTCTCTCTCTCTCTCTCTCTCTCTTTCTCTCTCTCTCTCTTTCTCTCTCTCTCTCTCTCTCTCTCTCTCTCTCTCTCTCTCTCTCTCTCTCTCTCTCTCTCATTTCCTAATTCAAATCTTAAAAGACAAAAGCGACTCGATTTATCGCCCGTATTGAAGAACAAGGACGGGGGCAAAACAGTGATAAGACAGACAAAATAAAACAGACGTGACAGAAATAGTACACTTCCAGTAAGTGGCTGTGAGAGAGAGAGAGAGAGAGAGAGAGAGAGAGAGAGAGAGAGAGAGAGAGAGAGAGAGAGAGGGAGAGAGAGAGAGAAAGAGAAAGAGAGAGAGGGAGAGAGAGAGAGGGGGGGGCAGAAAGGGGCGGGGGGGGGGGGGGGAGAGGAGAAAACTAGACAGACTGGTAGACAGTAAAAAAAAATTTTTTTTTAAAGCTGAGAGGAAAGTGGATCAGCATCGAAGAATGATAAAAATGAAACGAGGGCAATGATGTTACTTGGGAAAGGTGCCCTGTCCTGTAATTCCCCTTGGTGTCTGTCCACAAAGGGGACGGACGAGCCGGACAATGTGGGTCACCGTAGAGAGATGTGTGACTTTTCTATCTCCAGCATCAATATTTGTTTTCCATTCACTGTCCAGAAGGAGAGGAGAAAAGTGTCTGTAGCGTTCCAGAAAGGAGCGTAGCTACTAGCTGTTCTACAGAGGGCGCCAGAAACAAACGTTCGGTTTTTCCCTTGCTTAGATTTATGTTATGTTTTGGGAAATAAAGAATTATTTGCAACAGTCTGCAACATATTTCCTGAGTTCCGAAGGAGGCTGCACACAACTGCAAGCCTGCTCATGTCTGTGCTGGAGTGAAATTCTACACAGCTGGTGCAAGGCTTTGTTATTGACAGGGATTTGGAGCTAAGTTGTATCTCTGTATTGTCTGATGACATTCACAACTCATGCGCGCCACATTATATTGCTGTTAACTATGTAGTGAACGGAAAGTCGGTGCACGATCGGCTACATATCGCAAGGGAGGTTAGTTTGGTTTACTCGGAGAATAGAGAAGTAGATCAACCCAATGACCGCCACTTGATGTGCTTCCATAGCAAGACTGATGAACAGAAACAAAAGGAAAGAAGAAGTATGACCGGCCAATGGCGCTCTAAAAAACTAGCTACTTTTAGTTTAACGGCAGTTTCAACACAACTAGGTCATATGATTCCAGAAGAATACGCGTGTTACTGGAGAGTAACATACAAATAAAAATGTAGGAGAGATTGTGACAACTGACGTTTATAGGAGCGAGCAGTAGCAAACCACAGCAGAACGTCCGCCAGTTACCCACCCCGCTATTATTGTCAGAGAGATAGATAAAAGAGAGGCAGCATCGTTGACAGGAAGAATGAAGTTTGTTTTGTTTGAGTGAAGAGAAGCACATCTACACAATAATGGTCATTTAGTGCTGAAAAAAGTAATACAGACAGACAAACAAAAACAAGGGAGGGAATGTAAAGAAGTAGGACCTACCCGTAGCGCCCTCCAACCACCCGTGAAAGGGCAGACTATACAACAAAAGAGACCAACATCGCACATTGCTCGCACATGTTGCAGCATTTCGAACTGAATAGCAGACAGACAAACACAGACTGATGGCGAACTGTCGTGAGGACTGAAGCGTAATGACGGGCGGACTAAAAGACAGACAGACAGGCAGACGAAACGGATGGACAGATAGATGGCTGGCTGGTGGGACAAGACGCATGAATGAAAGTACAATAAATGTGGAAGGGTGGATGGGAGGTCAGATAGCTGGCGTGTTTGTTTACAAAACAACAGTGTGAACAAACTTCTGGTTGTAAATAAACAGAAAGAACTTGACCAAAAACTGTGCACACAGTACGTTCGATAGACACAGCAGTCAGATACGTGAGGACATTTGTACAAGTGTATCAGGAAAAAGGCGATGGAGCTCAGATGTCAATATAATTAATGATATTACACTAGTGATACTTAACACCGTCAGGGCGGTGAGTTTCATAATCCGATTGGCGATGTGGCGGTCAACCCGTGAGCTGACCATAACAGATCGGTCATCAGCCTCCGCCTGATAGATTATCCCTTCTGACCTTTCATTTCGAGTCTCTCTCAGTGTATATCACCTGTCGTTCCATGTGAAGGCAAAAGGGCGCGAGTTTTGTACACAGTGCACTAAAAAAATCCTATTGAGAAACATTACGCATTACTGGCAGAATTCAAATCGTAAGCAAATACATATCTGAAAAGAAAGATTGATCTTCGGCTTAACTGAACCTTCTCAAGACAATGCTGATTCATGAAAGAATTAAATTCCAGACATGTTTCGCAATCAGATTCAGT
>NW_004797311.1:229239-230550 GCF_000002075.1 Aplysia californica | reverse complement strand
ACCACACACACACACACACACACACACACACACACACACACACACACACACACACTGTGGTAGTATTGTGATAAATAATTCTCCAATCGTCTTTATTTGTGCTAACGACACCGCAGAAATTCTTCCATCTATCCACTCATGCATTTTGTTTCCCCTCATGCGTACTCTCACACACAGAGCCTCTCGTCTCTCGTCACTCCCAGCTGTACCACAAACTTTACTTAAACTAATCAATCGCACTAGACAGGAACAAACCGCTGAAAATTAGTCAACAACGGGGCCCAGGAATGCGAGGCGAAACGCAACGTCGATTATATCGGACATAACGCGGCTTTTCCGGCGAATGCCAGCAGGAAAAGCTGTTGCATCTATCAAGCCACCTGCGACAGGCAAACGCCCAGAACTCGAAATACAAGCGTCCTCACAAGGACTCTAGCAAGCAACCACTCAGCCGTAATTAACGGCTGACAAACGCACAAAATATTCTTGTACATACTAAACGTAACACGTGTATAGTGCGTAACTGTAGCACCTGCTTTTTAAAACAAGACATATTTTTCTCCCCAGTCTTGATACTTCAACGACTAAACAACAAAATAAGAAAACACGAAGCAATGTGCTTTACTCGCACTACTACAACGCAGGGTCATGCTGGTTTGTCTGTTTTCTGTTTAGCTTACATTTATAGTGGTTCAGACAGTATGCTGAACAAGTCACTTTAGGATAAGCTAAAAGAGATGTTCTAAAAACTGTGATATCCTCGTCAGTGAAACAGTGACTCATGGTTAGCACATTTGGGGAGAGGAGGGGGGTGGGGGGGACTAGACATTGACATATAGGCTAAAATTTAAGGTTTTTGTAACCAAAAAAAAGTAGTGGGGAAAATAACAGAATGGGCAAAGGACATCGAAAGAATGAGATAACATGTTACAAAAACCATGCATCGAGAAAAAAGAGCGATCGATTACTCTCTCTCTCTCTCTCTCTCTCTCTCTCTCTCTCTCTCTCTCTCTCTCTCTCTCTCTCTCTCATACTAAGCCCATTCAGCCACACGCACAAACCAACCACACATTCATATCATGCCATCCGCCCTTGCCCACATTCCTGAGTTCACGCGTAGAACTATCGCCATCATTAGAGTGCACACCGCATTAATACAGATAGGCCCCCTTTCATCAAACAATCAAACTGGCCTGCCATCTGT
The DNA here is from genome assembly GCF_000002075.1 of Aplysia californica. Lineage (NCBI taxonomy): Eukaryota > Metazoa > Mollusca > Gastropoda > Aplysiida > Aplysiidae > Aplysia > Aplysia californica. Next base: position 229,346 of record NW_004797311.1, on the reverse strand, counting down.
CCACCCTGACGTCGACCATTTGAGCCAGCAGGCAGCGGCATCAAAGTAGTGGACTAACATAGTCGCCATTATTCTAGCATAGCACACACAATTGTTTATTTCTTTTT
>NW_004797311.1:225343-226746 GCF_000002075.1 Aplysia californica | reverse complement strand
TCTCTCTCTCTCTCTCTCTCTCTCTCTCTCTCTCTCTCTCTCTCTCTCTCTCTCTCTCTCTCTCTCTCTCTCTCTCACTGTATATATGTCAGATATTTAATCTTTGTTCGACTTAAAACCTGGTAAGTCTAAGAGGATGCAGCTTCAGCGTTAAGAATAAAAAGAAATAACATGTCCGACAGACATACCAACGCACAGACTGGTGGCCCGATGCCAATGAGAGAGAAGTGGGCAGAAACAAACACACGCAAAAAAGTAAAACCGCGTCTACCTGCGGAAACAAGGAGAGGTCACGGAGTTGACTGTGGGCTAGGACCAGGGCAAAAAGAAGCCGAGCTCTCCTCCCTCAGATTAATAAGGCCACTTCGGTGAGACGACAAAGATGTAGGCCTACGGCTGACATCCTGACTGAGCTTGTTGGACGATAAGCTGTTGGTACCAACCGCACCATGAAGGAGATTAGAAGTAAGGAAGCCGCAGTCGGCACAGCATCTTTCCAAACAAAAGTAGCGGAGCACTTCAGTTGTTGTGTGCTTGCGGAATTGCAAGGAAAGCAATTATTGTTGAGACGAACACAGAAGTCTATTAATTTGATTTGATTGCTGTCGCGACGGAGTGAGATGAATCCATTGGGATTATAATGAGGGCTTAAAGTATGATATAAAACTTAAAGAATGATTTCCAGTTTGAAGCTTCAGTCCCAGCCCTTTGAAAATGCAAACAAACTATAATTATAGACAAACTAGTAACAGTTTAAAAGACCGTTAAAAAAATACAAACGTGAAACAAGTAACAAGGGGGGGAGGGTGGAAATGACAAATTATTGCGAAACTGAGATCTTTCGTCGGCAAAATTGGTGTGAGATACATCTGAGAATTGAGTAGGACAAACAGAAGATTTTGTCTCGTAATACATAAAGATTCTTCTAGAAAATACTAATTTCTGGAACCAAACTTAATTTTTTTGCAGTGGAAACGTATTATATTCATCATAATCAAAATCATACATCCATTTGATTGTAAGGTTTCTGAAAGCAGAACTCCTTTCGCCTTGTATAAAGCTCGTTTACTGTTCACGACAAGGCTTGCCGACAGTATTTTCCCTGGAGGAAGACGATCGATTCGCGGGGAAATGTGTGGTTTTGAAGAGCTGTGTCCAGAAAATCTGATTAACCCAGCTTGTGTGTGGGGGGAAAAACAGCTTCAATTCAACTTTCCTCGGTGTTTCCTTGATAATATACGGAGAGGAATGTATTTCTTAGCTCTTGAAAAGAAAGACAGCAACTACAGACACCTGACTCTTGTTGAATCATCAAGATACGACAAAGTCAGAATATCGACAAGCGGAAAGACCTCAAAGGAATGACTAAGTTTTGGGCGTTTCGCCTCACACTGATGGGGGGG
>NW_004797311.1:221892-223049 GCF_000002075.1 Aplysia californica | reverse complement strand
GGGGGGGCTCAATATACCGAACAACGGCACAACTCAGCACTTCAGGGTTATAGGTCACACAACATTCGCTTGTAATGTGCTCCATTAGTAGAACCCCGCCCCTCCTCTTTTTTGTTAGTCTTTTTGCCTGATGCTAACTGTGACTAAACACACTACATGCACACAGCGGGGGGAAAACAACACACAACAATGCGTAAAAAAAACCCTCAAATAAAGCAGTTTGTCCTTTACGCCCAGATCCGGAGGTGGAGACTATGGCGAGGGCTACGAGTGGGCGGCTCTTGAGCTTGGATATATTTAGACTTGGAACAGGGGAAGTAGTTTATTATTTACCGACATAACGAAGGTAACACAGTTTTTTGGGGGTGTGGGTTTCGTATTTGTGGATGATAAAGAAGACGTCATAGAAGAGCATAATAATATAGTTAATGTCATTGGGTTAATTTTGCAGCTCAAACACCAATTAACTGATACGACCTTTCGCCGTCTTTAACCAAGTAACCATTCCCACCTGGGTGAAGTGAGAAAAATTCGGGTAAAGTGCCTTTCCCGAGGACGCAACGTCAGGCACCTGACGGGATTCGAACCCCTGACCTTGTGATTGAGAGTCTGAGAGCTTAACTACATGTATTTGTTCACCGAGTAGATAGAGCTGAATAACGAAGCAGTTCATCTCATATGCTGTAAACTTGCGAACCATGCCACATAAGGGAGCTATTCACAAATGCAAAATGTAAAAGTGTGTGTATGGGTTTTACGACCCCATGAACACTATTTCATGAAAGCAAAAAAATAAAATAAATAAATAAATAAATAAATAAATAAAAACGGTAGTTGAGGATACTTTAAACTTCAAAATAGTACTGCACTTAAATATTTACGGGCAATACTGGCGTAATTTGGCTTCCCTCTTACGCAGTGCAACCACATTATTATGATAGCCTGCCAATGGCACACAAAAGAGGAAGGTAGCATTATAATGATGCAGGCTGCTCCATTATGATAACAGTCCGTCCTATAGTGACGAGCACCCTCACTTCCCACTTAACAGCAGTCACATTCAGGGACTCGGAGAGAAGCTGCCTGTCGCCAAAGGAATTTAACGTGCCAAAGTATTACGAAGCTAGGCCGCCATCCTCAATAATGTGCAACCCCCC
>NW_004797311.1:218005-219524 GCF_000002075.1 Aplysia californica | reverse complement strand
GGGGGAAGGAACGAGAGAGGGGGGAAGGAGAGAGGGGGGAGGAAGGAGAGAGGGGGGAGGAAGGAGAGAGGGGGAGGAAGGAGAAAGGGGTAGAAGAAAAAGAGAAAGAGGGAGAGAGGGGGGGGTGCAGAAGAACATGCAGAAGAAGAAAAACCAGGATGAGATCACAGGAGAGGTCCAGGAGAGGGATGCAAGAAATTGAAAACGTGAAGAAGGAAGGTTCAGAGAGTACTCGGGAGTTACCTCCAAACGTTTGGTTCACGTTTTTGCGTTTCAGTTTTAGCAAAATCGAAATAAAGAGTGGAATATTTTTTATGAAATTCCGAGTTGGGATTAAGTTAGCAATCAATAAGTAACACTAGAACCAAAACACACAAGAATAGACATTCAAATGTATACTCAGACACACAAACTAGACCACCCACAAACATAATATGCTTTTAAGAATTCATAGAATCGAGTAAGCAAACTTCCTGCTTGAAGGTTAGAATGAGGAGCACTTTATGCTCGCATTTATCGAGCCACTAAGCAGAAGGGTGAACGTGCAAACGGCTGCTGTAATTAACTTATGCAATTCTTCAGATCCGACACCCCCGCTGCCAGAACCTCTTTAGCTCCCCAAATACTATTCTCTCTCGCCTCGTTCTGCGGTCTGCAGACCAGCTCCCTTGTTTTCGCGAGGCGCCAGTACAGAAATAACTTTTAAGAAAGACAAATGGCGGGCGGAAAGCATCTGACTTATTACCGGAATTTCAACACTAGGCACCCGTCTCTATTTTCGAGAACCGGAGAATGAATTGATGTGAAGTTTTGTTTTCAATCCCATTTACTCACTTCCTCCACGACGCAAGTATACACTCACGCCCATCCACTCATTCGCCTTGTGTGTGTGTGTGTGTGTGTGTGTGTGTGTGTGTGTGTGTGTGTGTGTGTTTTCCCCACCCCTCTTACTAGTGGTCTATTTATATACAATGTACATCAAATCACCTGAGGGGCTATGTGAAAAACAGACCAGAAACCAGACCGCACCTTTCGGCATGCCAGCGTCCAAGATAAGGTTTTTATCACAGTACCCCCTATCATGTGTGACATTCGATAAAGGTCGTGTTGAAACGAAGAAGAAAAATTGATTTCTGTTGGGGTTTTGGGATGGCGGGTCGGGAAGGGGAATGGGGGCGGGGAGAATAAATTGGACTGCTGAGCCGTCGTGCAAACTTTGTCTGCATCCACACTTCCAAGACTGATGAAGACAGAATTGTTGGCGTCTTCTGAAGACAGATACTGTACTTCCTTCCAAATACTTGGCATTTCACATTCTAATCAGGTTGCCCCCTTTAATCAGCTTACTTTTCTGTTTTTCTGTCTTTCAATTTTCGGGTCTTGTTGTTAGTTCCAGTTTTCAACCAAGTATTTCATTTACGACCCCCGTTACGTTTGCATCTAGCCTGGCAATTTCCAGTCAACTCTATCTTGAACACTCCATACTTCCCTGACCTCTCCCCCTTTCCAATAAAGTAGC
>NW_004797311.1:214152-215462 GCF_000002075.1 Aplysia californica | reverse complement strand
CCTCCTTTCTCTCTCTCTCTCTCTCTCTCTCTCTCTCTCTCTCTCTCTCTCTCTCTCTCAGCACATGCACAAACAGAGGCATACAACGTCCGTAGACCAATACTAACACAAAGCACAAACGCAACTACTACATTTATACACTCATCATTCATCATGACGAAAGCGTCTCTGTCTCCCTCAGGCTCCGCGGCGGTGTTTTCCTCCCAGTCTCTGCGCAGACGAGGCAAATCGGTGTCTTTATCGTGGTATGTTTTGTCTTCTCCATTTCCTGGCCGGACAAGCATCAATCATTCCACTAACTGTGGTTTAATCGGTCATCCAAAATGGGGTGCGAGGCAGATCAATGGTGCCAGGCGGCCGGCACAGAGAATTCCATATGGCCCGTGAACCTCAACCCGATTCCAGCCGTTTTATCTTCATCATACAGGCGAAAAGACAAAAACAAACGTATCATTTTACAGAGCACTTTCAAACACGAAGACAGCTTCGTTAGTTTATTTGCTTGCTCTTCATTCCTCATTTTACCCTGCTGTACTTAAACGACCCCTCTCTCTCTCCCTCCCTCCCCCCTCTCTCTCTCTCTCTCTCTCTCTCTCTCTCTCTCTCTCTCTCTCTCTCTTTCTCTCTGTCTCTGTCTCTCTCAAAGCCCGAACAAATATTTATTAAACCCCCACTCCCACACACTATTTATAATAGCGTTTTCCATTTAAACAGATGCAGTCCATTAATTAAAGCATTCACAACTTAAATGTTTTTTGACATTTCGGCTTTTTAAAAGCGGTGGACATTAAATTGAAAAAGTAGGACACTATATAGGGGGGAGTACTTTCCACACGTGTTTTAACAGCTAATGGGCATGACTGGGCGACTCCTGCTGCACCACCGACAACTGATGATGGCGAATGAGACAGCTTAAATGACTAGCAGGTTAGATGCATTATAAAATGTGTATGTGTCAGTGAGCGCCGAGTTGTGAAAGTATGGTTTGGATAGGTTTTTCGCACCTCTTGTATGGTAAACATACATACACATGTGGTAAACAGAGAGAGAGAGAGAGACAGAGAGACAGAGAGAGAGAGAGAGAGAGAGACAGAGAGAGAGAGACAGAGAGAGAGAGACAGAGAGAGGGGTGGGAGAGAGAGAGAGAGAGAAAGAGAGAGAGAGAGAGCGAGAATACACGCAGGACAAAGGGGGAAAAAGGGGGCGAGAGACAGCTAGAGAGAGAAGAAGAGCGGAGAGTGTGAAAGAGAGGAGAAAGAAAGAGATGTGTATGTGTATGTATGTGTGTGCGAGTGTGTGTGTGTGTGTGT
>NW_004797311.1:211328-212654 GCF_000002075.1 Aplysia californica | reverse complement strand
GGGGACGGGTTTTGAAAAGAAAAAGAGAAGTCGGTAAGGGTTGGTGTTGATACGGAGAGAGAGACAGAGAGAGAGGGGGTGGGGGGGTGGGGTGGAGAGAGAGACAGAGATACAGAGGGAGAGAGAGAGAGAGACAGAGAGACACAGAGAGAGAGGGAGAGAGATAGAGAGAGAGAGAGGGAGGAGAGGAGGGGGTGCGTATGAAAGGGGCTCCTGGGAATTAAAAATAAAAACCAAGAGAGGAGCAGAACGAGTATCCTTACTCTAACTGGAAGGAATCGTTGATCTAGTCACCAAAAAAGTACTTGACTCTTTTTTACAGTATGGGAGACATGGAATCGAAAGCCTCTGAGCGTACTTTGGAACCAGAGTACTTATGATGAAGATTACGTATCTCCATCCCAACATGCAAAAAAAGGAACAGACACGTTTTCTTACAACCCATTTCAACAGAGGCGTAGTATACTAAAAGGGCAGTAATACTTAAATCATAACTTTAAAAAAGGGACCTTTAAAGTACAAGTCACGAAGACTTTTGACAATTGTAATGCTAGAACTGAATAGTATTCGGTTTGAATGCATTTCTTTGTCACGACACTCGTGCAGCTTCGGAACGGCAAAATCGGGGATTACGGGGCTCTCCAAGCCAGATCAGAAAATTCAGCTCAGTCGAGGAGAACGAAGTGCATGTCGTGCCACACTAAAAAGTACGGAACGACAGAAATACTAAAGAGAAGTCCTTTCAGTGTTACCATCACGCACTCAGTCATTAATTCAAATCGGAACCTTTTTCCAACATTAAGAAGAGTACCACGGACCATAACTTAGCCTTCCCATGAGGTCCAACCCAATCACCCTCCCCCCTCCACCCGGCGCCCATTACCTCCCAAACCAATGAAAGCATCAGGTTCGTACATGTACAGTGCATTACTATCTCAAAACGCCCGACAATATGGCAGCCGGCCCCCGACCCCAAATCAAAAACCCATTCCCAATCACACAGACCAAAACAACCCCCCCCCCCAAAAAAAAAAAAGAAAAAAAGAATAAACCTGTATCACACTTGTTCACTTTCACAGAATACAGAAATGTCTGCAGCTTCTCTTAACGCCTTATAATGGACGGACTGACGCTAACCCTGGATGGGGGAGCTCAATTGGTGCTTCAGAACAGAGAGGGTTAAAACCACATAACCGCATATCGAGGCAATATCCGTACTCAACAGATAAGGGCTGCTCGCAGACAGAACGCACGCGCATGTGTTCTACTCTCATCGATTAAACTTGACAAGGACACGCAAGCGAGTACAAGGAGGAGGAGGAGGAG
>NW_004797311.1:207803-210506 GCF_000002075.1 Aplysia californica | reverse complement strand
GGGGGGGGGGGTTGAGGGTGTTTAAAAAATATAACGTTGTAAAAATAAAAACAACATTAAGATATACGACTCCTGACTGTGTTAGCATGTTCACTGCTCACCCACTTAATTTTTCAAAGAGGAAAGTTTGTACATGTGTATTTCAATTTTGCTTATATAAAAAATACTGAGGTGACGTGTACTCATCAATATTGCTGAATGAGAATGGCCAAAAGTGACATAATAAAACCATAGAGGTACCAGACTGTGTGCTGAGCGAGTTTTGAAAATGACAAGACGAGGAGTAAAATGATGGGGAATTACAATGGCGCACACTATGGTTTGGGCGGTTGGGAAATTTGAGTTACATGTAACTGGAGAAGACAGTAAATTATTCCAAGATACACAGAATTGTATGAGTGGGGGGCTTTTCAATCGTTTTGGTTTCTTTTTTGTGTGTGTTTGTTTAGACTGTCTTCCCTGCCCCCTCCTGTTTTGTTTAGTATTACCTTCACCATTTAAGTTTGTTTATGTAAGTTTCCTGATTTGTTTTACTTTTAAAGTTTCTGTGTTGGTTTTATGTGGTGGGGGGGGGGGGGCGTGTTGTTGTTTTGGGTTTTATATTTTTTGTTGTGTTGTTTTTTTTTTGTTTTTTTTTGGGGGGGGGGGGGGGTTCCGCGGAGCGAATTTTTATGAAACAGATTCATATGAACTTACTCATTTTGTTTAATATTATTGTTGAACACAGTCAATGTATTCTTATGCCTCCCAAAGATTATATCTGAATGGTCAAATAACAGTATGTTTGCGTACTCAAGTGACTTGATGAGTGAAGTGTTCACGGACACATCCTAAAAAAAATATTGCCGGCGTTTTGTCTGTACGTGAGTCGTGGTGAGAGGAGACAACGCTATGCATAATAATATCACTGAGATATATGAGCAGTGTAAACGTTCCGAATGTGCCTTTATATGATATGCAATGCTTGCCTGTACTTTGGACACAACGTGCAATTCGAGTTATAAAGAGGGCGTCAAGAGTGGCACAGTGATGCGCCAGTTCTTCGGGAGTGTGGGCATTAAGCTAGCCTGAGCGTGAAGGGGTGTGCAACACGTGGATGTTAAGTGCTCTTACAAACACGTCTGCATACGCCGTGTATACACTTGTCACTGTCAGGGCTAAGCTTGTACACATTTGACGAGGTGTGCGATGGCTCGTGCGTGCACGGCTAACTGTACCCATGGCAGCCGGAGGAGAACATGAGCAGCGACTGTGTTGTTGGGGGAGGGGGGGGGGGGGGGGGGGGGGGGTTCAAGCTTAAGCAGGAGCAAAGAAACGACAACATGCACCGAATATTTCGAGGATGTAAAACATAATTTAATGACCGCAAATGTAATGAGTGCTTGATCGCAATATGTTTACAAAGGAAAAAGCCATGCAGCGAGTACAAATTATTACTCAATCGATCCAATTCCTGTACCCACATATATTTTTACAAGCTAACTTCGCGAAAAGTTTCTGCAATTTCGCGCCATATGCAAATAAGGAGAAAATGAATACTAAAAAGAAGTACCAGAATCAAGGAGAAGACCTAACAAGAGAGTTAAAAATCCCCACTAACCGTGTAAAGTACCAAACTACGTAACAAATAAAGCGAAGAAAAAAAAACACATTCTAAACAACCGGGTTTCTGCGACAGCTTTAGTGGGCTATACTGTCTTGCTGTTCAGTCCTTTCCATGAAAACTGCATAAATATTATATTATCTAACTTTAAACCGAAGCGAAAAGTCTGGCAACAGTTGGTCCTACGATCGTACGAAGGTACCCACATCTCTACCAATTTAAACTTGCGCTTCTTTTCATGAGAGGATAGAGTACAGCTATTTGCTAGTGGCAAAAAGCACACCCATATGTACATAACACGCGGTAATGAATTATCCAACGCGACCAATACTCCTGGCTGACTCGTTTTACTACACTCGATATGGATAACCGCCATGAACGCCCGACGCGACGCTCAATCGATTCAATGAACTGGATTTCGCATCTCGATGGGTCTGGTCTTAGCGGTTAAACAACTATGGCTAACAGATACTCAAGAGGAAAAACGGGCTAATGGAATAAACAGGCTCCCCGTCAGCTGGCGGTCCGTTGAGCTCGAAAGGTTGTTTTTATAACACTACTGTACACACATGGTCAACGAAATTTGAGCTTCTTTGTTTCTGAGTGAAGCACATTGACACAGTTAGGCCAAATGGTCATACCATACTGCTATTAAAAGAAAAAAAACTGCACATATAACGCAACAATAGGAAAGAAAGAAGTAGAGCGTCATGCGCGTTATGTTCTTGTTCAATTCATACAACAACAAAAAAAACAAGGATGACAAGAAAGAGAGGTGCCTAAGCGAAGAACCATGTAAACAATTTAAAGGTTTATCTGTGAAAACTAGCCACCCACAGTGATGCTTTTCACAGTAGAGCTTCCACCAATAAATGTAATCGATTAGCGGCTGCCACGATATTATGCTGAAGCACTTCAGATCAAAACATTTTAAAGCACATCACCAACTTCTATAGAAAACCGAAAACCCTTGATTTTTGTGTTTATGGAAGTAGTTTGTCACTGCATACGAAAAGCGGTTTGAAAACATCCTTGACTTCCTTTAGGGCAAGAGAGAGACAGAGAGAGAGAGAGAGAGAAAGAGAGAGAGAGAGAGAGAA
>NW_004797311.1:204079-207613 GCF_000002075.1 Aplysia californica | reverse complement strand
GGGTTGTTTGGTGAGTACTGCTTGTTTTATTTTGGTTTAAGCCTTTTTTGTCATTGATTATTCTGGGGATTTATTTTTTTTCAATCGCTGCGTCTAAAACTCTAATAGATTCGTGAGAGAAGAACGTCTGTCAGTCTGGTTCAACAGATGGAGGTTTAAAGCATTCATTCAGTGCGGATAATTTGTTCGGGCTAAGAGGTGTACACCTAAGCAATAAGAATACGGAAACGCCGGAATGCAGACTGGCAATAACAATGAATAAATCAATCAGTTTTTTCATTGGAAAGAAAATGACTGAATAAGGAAATGAAGGAAGTAAAACACACTAGTATATGACACTGTTCAATCACCCTTAGCAGAAAGTCATTAATTGTCCCAGATTGACACCCTCTGAGCATCAAGGGCATATGGCTTTTTAGTTTCAGTAGAGGTTTTACGGCGCTCGCAACTGCATAAGGTCATATGAGCGCCAGAAGATTAGAGGTGTTACAAGAGAGTAACAAACTTAAAAGAAAAGGAGGGGAGATATTATAAGGACGATAAATTTTTTATAGGAAAGAAGAAGCAAACCACACCAGAGCACCCGCCAACCACCCACAGGCATACGACTGCCTTCTCACAACACTAATTATAGGAAACAAGTTGCTCAACCACTTTCTGCACTCGACAGGCCTGGGAACTTGAGCTAGCAATATAAGTGAGATTCCTACTGGCAGTTAGGAACGTGAGCCTGCCCGCACGCACGCACGCACGCACGTGCGCACACACACAGACACACGTGCGTACACAAACAGACACACACACACACACACACACACACACACACACACACACACACACACACACACACAAACACACACACTTAAAACGCAACCCTTAGTTCACTTCAATCGACACGAGCTAGCTTGCTCGTAGTTAATTAATGAAGACACCGGGTGGTTTTTATATATATATATTAATCTAGATCAGGAATGTCGGACAGGGAAATCGTATTTCCGGGAAAGGCAGGGATGGGATTTGAAAGTGAAATACTTTCCTTTCACCGTTTTTAAAGAGTGAAAACCCGACAAAAGCGTAAGCAATGGTGAGAGGATTTGTTTCTGATGCTAACTACTTCGAATAAAAGCAACTGATACGGGGAAAAAAAACCCACGGGATAAACCTAAAAATATGCATACAAAACAGTAAGCTGAGCCGGGGCGTAGCAAAAATAAGTTTGGTGATTATAATTGGGTATTGTTTTTTATGTTTATGTATACCTGTTGCTTTCGTTTCGGTTTAAACTCGAAAAAATATATTCTCAGCCTTTTCTGGAGTATATATTCAAATATTCATAAGAAAGAAAGCGTAGGTGAACACTGGGACGGAAGTATTGTGTAAGCTTCAGTTATTGCTATGGCTTATCTCAGCGTTAAATTTCCATGGATTCGTGCTCATCTGGACACAAATTTATTAGCTCTCCTGGTCGAAAAAACGAAAGGTCCACGTTTGTAATATAAAACGCTTGGGGAAAATCGATTTCCGTCTAGGGATTGAGCTCAGAAATTCTAATCGCGTACGAACCATGCATACCATGCAGTAATGAGAAGAAATAATAAGCCAGATGAGCTGTCAGACAAGATCCATACAGAAGCGGTAGGGGGTATAGTCATGAGTCATCGAGCTTTTGTCAGACAAACGGGGCCCAGTTTTGGTCTCTAAAGGGAAACTAACCAGAAGTATTCGGCCTATGATAGGCCTTGTCGGCGTTCAGTAAGAGCCCTGAAGATGATAACGTGATGACTGAGAAGAGGAAGATAGTACCGCTGCTCGAGTTGATGAGCTGTAAACACGTCCACGAAAAGATGCCAAACATGGGAGGAAAAGGCCAGGCAAACGACAGGGTATCTCAGTAGTTCTCCTTCCTTTGAAATAATAAACGAGTGGAACTACAGAAAACGTTAACCTTTTTTCTTTCTTTCTCACTGTCTTAATCTTCTTTTCCTTATATTTATTTCATATTCAACTTCTAGCTTCTCTGCCATTCTCTTTTTTGGTCTCCTCCCTCATGCTCCACGCATGACTTTAAGGGCCTCTTCACTCAAAAAGAACAAGAACGGGAAATGACAGTACTCGCCATCGCGTGAGAACTGATGATGCTCCAAGTGTGAGCTCAAATACGAGGGAAGTTTCTTTTTTTCCTTTTATGTTATATAGTGTTGGAGTCAAAGACACCAGCTGTAGAGAGCAAGGCTCCAAGTGGATTCGCGGGGAAAAAGACAATAGTGTTCCAAGTCCATCCGTGCACTGTGTTGTCTCTTCGGGGAAACTGCACGCGACACTGGGCGCATGCACCATGGCTCTGCACTTAACAATTGCGTGCCGAAGAGTGGTGATAAATGGAGCGAAGAGTACTTAATCGGTGAGAAGAGCTGTTAAATGTAATGTGATATTGTTATTACAATTGTCACTGAAAACGTCCTCATTAGGTCGTCGCATTCTTCATCATGACCACGGCATCTTGGTGTTGGTTTGGAAAGTGATGGGGAGGGGGGTTCTTTTCAGTTAGACTGTTATACCCTTTTCAAATTGGGTCATATCGCATAGCAGGCGGGACCAAAGAATAAATATTTTGTTTAATAGGATTGGGTGGGAGGATTTAACAACTCTTCAAACAAACTTGATTCAGTAATGTGCTCAAGCCCGAATAGTATGTATAGTATTTCACCGCACTATCGACAGTGGTAACGACACGGCACGCCCTTGTATGCTTTATCCTTCCATCGATTTGTATGCTGAAACAGAAAAGGCATTAGATCTAATTTTTGGGGTGTCAGATTTAGTTTTCGATTGTGTTTTGTGTCAAAGACAAACATGATGTACACGATACGCCTACTAAACATGTGCAAACAGCAAGGACATCACCGACGAGGTGATTCTTTTCTTGGGGATTCATCATGAGAACTTCGACTCACATTCCTTTAAAAAATGTTTAAATCGTATGTGCTTAAAGGAGTGAAAAACAAGCAGAAAAGACATTTAGCAACAATCCTGGACGGTTAAATATGATCATTACGTTTCCTAAGGGTTATCTTCTTTCTATTCATCGATAGACGTTTAGACGTGGTGGTAGTGGGGGGTGCACTAAAAGAAATAGGGGTGCAGGAGAGGGATTGTTTGAGAGAAAATAAAAGATAGAGGGATACGGAAGGGGAGAGGAAGAGAGAGCAAGAGAGAGGAAGGGGGAGAGGGAGAGAAAGAGAAAGAACAAGCCCATACCACTCCAATACCAAGTGAACAGAGAGTAAATTCCCCACAACGAAGAATCAAAAATAGCTCGACTCACATGCAATAAAATCAACCGACTAGTATCGGAACTCCTAGCTGATGTGGAACCACACGGAGTGCCAACCAGCAGACACCCATGAATTTTTAACGCACTGACCCGACACGAGTCGGGGGCTAATTTTCGCGCACGAGGACGCCAGAGTGGCCACATACTAGCAGCCTAGTAGCGTTTACTAGTGGCGCAAGGGGGGATGGGCTTGTGTGTGG
>NW_004797311.1:202791-203979 GCF_000002075.1 Aplysia californica | reverse complement strand
GGTCCGTTCTGATGGCTGATCCACAGACCGCCGAAATGAGAGTAAAGCCCGATCAGTACTCTCGTCAGTCTACGCGGGAAAAAAACAGAAGCTTTTTGTCCGTTTCCTTACCCGGCAGAAACGAGAGTAGGGAAAGCTTGTTGTTACGACCGAAAGACACGGAGGCCTAAGGGTTGCACTGGAAGGAACACATACACAAACATTAAAAGAGAAAAGAAAGGGAAAGAGAAAGGGAAAGAGAAGGAAAGAGAGAAAGGGAAAGAAAAAGGGAAGAGAGAAACAAAAACAGGAGAATGGAGAGAGATGGGGAGAGAGAGACAGAGAGCGAGGGGGGAGAGAGGGAGGGAGAGAAAGAAAGAGAGAGAGAGAGAAAGAGAGAGTCGGAAAAAAAGTCGGGATGAGGAGTATTCCCAGCTTTTAGACAATTCAACAGAAAAAAAACCTAAGCCCCAAATGGAAGTGGTTACAATAAGCATAACTGAAAAATTGTAGTGATGAAAAGAGCGATGAAAGGAGCATTCCACCCCGATACACAAAGATCATAATGTTCGCTTATGAAGAACGGCATAACAAATTGAAAATCTTGTAACTAATAACCAGATTTGGGGAAAGCCAGCACTAAATAAGCTTTCAAAGGGAGTTATCAGTTATCGGTGACAGTCACCCTGGCAAAGAAGACGGTTGTGCAAACGGTTGAACGTTCCTCGTTCGCCAACGCAGAAGTTGGTGACACAGAAACTACCTACGACCTGTCGATCTAAATTTAGGTTTCGTTCTTTCTCTCACAGCCCGGCCGCGGCGACAAAGACCATGGCGGCAAAAAAAATCCAGGAAAACAGGCGGCAGGTGTGAGCAAGGACAGGACGTTCGACGGGACCCATACAAAGAACTTTGAAAAACAGCGCACGAGGGAAGGAGGGACTGTGGTTTTGGAAAAATAAAGGGACGGTTGGGTGGAGGAGGGGGGAGAGGAGAGGACCAGGCCACCGCAGCGGAGGACATGGTGACAGACGGCACAACCACGAGGAGTCGTCGAGGGCATAAAGAAAATAAGGACAGCGGGCGGCGGTCGCCTGGGTTAGCACCTGTCGATTGCCCCCCGACTCGCGCCTGCTGTCATTCGCTGAAGTGTGGCAAGAAAACACGGCGGCAAAATAAGAAAAAAAAACGGGGGGGGGGGGGGGGGAA
>NW_004797311.1:185184-202691 GCF_000002075.1 Aplysia californica | reverse complement strand
GGGGGGGGGGGAGAAGAAAAATCTCCGTTGTATTCTTAGGCACGACGATCTGGCAGAGAGGGAAAAGAAAGTGTGCGGCCCACGAGGTAGCCTAGAAGAACGAAGAAAGATGAACGCAATACATACAAAAGATCTGCTGCACCAGCTGGAGGGTACAAACGATCCAACCAGCAAGCATTAAAATCTGAATTTTAGAGTTTGAATTTCAGGACCAGACGGACACGAAGGGAAGCTCGGGAGAGCAGGGAGGTGAAGAATTTAGCGGGCTTAAATTCTTTGTCGAGAGCCTACCCCTGACATGTTTTGTTGATCTGGATCAGGGCATAATAAAGGAGTTCTAAACTATTTGCCGGAGAGAACGGGAAGGAAGGTTAGCATTTCAAATGAGAACTTGATACATATCGCCGATCAATGAACAAAGAGCTGAACCCTTGTTAAAAACATTCGTTGTAGTCTAGAGAAATATTCACACCTGCACAGTTAGTGATGATCAGTACAAACACATTTTTGAGAACTATTAGTTGCTGCAGGTCCCAATGCTGTTCGCATTCTTCAATTTAATGACCAGTATTGGTTTGCACTTCATCTCTAACACACTAACCATCTGGTGATGATGTTTGCTGTTTGCTCGTTAGAAAGAAAGGCAAGAGGCAGGCTTGTTGGGAGTGGTGAGTCAGCAAGAAAACAGCTACATATTTCGCGTCAAGAAAAGATTAAGAGAATAGCACAATGAAAAGAACTAAATGGAAATAAACCTTACATATTAAGAACGCCCATCAACCACCCGTACTGACAATGGGTTGTCATATTCGGTAACATCAGTATTGCAACAAGAAAGCACGGGGAAAATATTGCTCAGTTGCACGAGCCCACTAAGGCAAAGAACTGTTAAGGCAAACATGTGTAAAGCTGAATGGTCAGTGTAATTTTAGGATGAGTATTACGGCATTTGCAACATAATCAAGTCATTAAGTGCCGAAGATTAGAGGTGTTACCAGAGAGTAGCATGCAAAAGAGGAGAAGGAGGAGAGATAGAGGCGAAAGGTGTTTTATTATTTATCAGTTTTAGTAAGAGTTTTATGGCACTTGCAACACAATAGGGTCATATAAGTGCCGAAGAATAGAGGTGTTACAAGAGAGTAACATACACAAAAAAGAAGGAGGAGAGACAAGGACGATAGACGTTTGATAGGAAAGAAGGAGCAAACCACACCAAAGCATCCGCCAACCACCCACGAAAGGTGTTTAATAAGAAAAAAAGGAGCTAACCACACCATAGAATCCGCCAACCGCCCACTGGTTGTTAGAAAGGAGAAGAGAAAGAAAATGTTATGACTGCAAAACAATAGTAAACACTTAGAAAGGGGGGCAACCAAAACAGGTTAGGCGAGAATCATGTCATAGATTCCCGGAGGGGAGGGGGGAGTGGTCATGGGGGGGGGGGGGGGAGTAGGTTGGCAGGAAATCCTCGGGCCAGATAATGACCATGGTGTCATGAAGTTTACGGGTCACAATGAGGACAACGGCACACAGACAGAGCACTACAAGGCCTGGGGATGCCGGCCTTTGCTCGTTTCCGCTTTCCACAAAAGACATCCTGTGTGTAGGGTCTTCGCTTGACCTCAGCCACCTTTTGTGAAGTGGTTCGAACAGGCTGTGAGATCCGTTGGATTTTTTGTTCTTCCCATGTCCCCGTTTCCGTTAACGGTGAGAAGAAATATGAGAGACTTTTCGCAGCTCGGAAAAAATGATTATATTAGGAAAGGGCCGTGAGACTTTCCGTGATAAACACCTGCAGACTCGCTAGAATTTAACTCAAAACATTTAGTCTGATGTACCCTAGGAGAGTAGTCCTCCTGGAAACAAACACAGCTCTTCAAGCCATAAACAAATTATCAGTACCCCGATAGATTTTAAAGCAGCTGAGTTTTCATCGTAACGTAAAGCATTAAAATACAGAATACACATTGTCCTTTCGTACGTAGTGGTTCTACAATGTTTAGCTTCTTCTCGAATTAAACAAACATGCGTTCAGACACACACAGATACACACACACACACAATGCATTTATACTCTGTATTAGAGAATAGATAACAATCTCGCTGAACTTTACAAGCAAGCAAAAAGAGACCCACAGCTAACATTAGTTTCAATGCTTCAGTTTGAGAGGGACAGAATAAGGTTACTGCGACAAAAACTCTGTGGGTTGTAGTGACTTTTACTTCACCGCCAGTCGATATGATAACGGACGTGTTTCCCTTGGAAGCAGGTCAAACTACGGAAACATTTAAAAAGAAGTAAAAGTTCAGATCATAGGGGGAAGGCCTTTGAAGAACCCCAGGCAATATATATATATATATATATATAAAGAATTACCAAGACACAGCACTAGATCTAGGCATTCATTTTTGTTTTGTTTTTTGTATTGCGTCAAACAAGCCAAGTGACAGGAAGTAAATAAGGATGCGGGGAGCCGTGTAAAGGCGCAGAAGCAGAGTGACATAAGTGACTGACTACAACACATCCAAATAATAACAAGTACCGTATCCTTATGAAAAACCAGGAAAAGGATGTTTTATTCTTTCTGTGCGTAGATTTTTTTTTTTTCTAAAAGTGAGACTGGGCTGGCTCGAAATAGAGAAAGAAATCAGATCAAGCAAGGTTGCCTCAAAATAACCTTGGCAACTGAAAACAAACAGAAGCAGATCTTTATCGGTCACCTGATGCGACAATCTGTCAGGTGTGGAAGACATCAACCATGCAGATGAATGTGGTAATTCATTTAACAACCAAAGCAACAAGACAGTTATCTAATCTCGAAAAGAAGCAGGACGAAACACAACATTTCCATCTAATCTCGAAAAGAAGATGGACGAAACATACACAACATTTCCATCGTCGAAGACATAACGGCCTAAATAATTGAGTGGGTATGCCAAGACACACGAATAGGAATGAAATATTCCCCATCTTCACGGTGAAAAAGATGGGGTGGGTGGGTTGGGGGGGGGGGGGGGGGGGCAACGGAGGTGAAGCAAGAAGTAGACCACATTGCAAACAGTGCAACAAAAGTGTAAGCAAGGTATTGACAGTGACAGCTCTAGATATTGGTTTACCCAATGATATTTTCATCGTAACAGAGAAGTGAATGTTGAAGACCGCACTACGAATACTACGATAGATGAAGATGACGACAAAAACTAGATTTCTAAATCGCATAAAAAGAAAAACAGTATCACGAGAGCGCAAACATAAATCATATATTCATCACAGGTAGAGATGAATCAGCCACATGCATTTATCAAATAATATATAATTATTTTAATTGAACAGAAAATAAAAGCAAGACCCAAAAATGGAAGTGCATAATAAAGGCATCACAGGGACGAAACAGAAGGAGACGTCTGGGTATGAGAGTGCTGAATGTATTGTTAATTGTTGAATGTTTCAAATTCTGATTTTTATGGAACTTTCATCAATAATATTGCACAATTCTAAACAGCAAGAGAGCAAACAATGAACATTTATTTTAAAAAAAAAAAAAAAAGGAAAGGGGACGATATAAATCAAGCGCCAACCCCATGAAAAAAATGTTAGCGACAGGTGAAAAGTCAGACAATTGAAAGGGAAGGAAGAGAAAGAAAGACCAACTTAGGAACTGACTGGCGCCTAACCACACACAAACACACACAAACACACACACACACACACACACAGAGAGAGAGAGAGAGAGAGAGAGAGAGAGAGAGAGAGAGAGAGAGAGAGAGAGAGAGAGAGAGAGAGAGAGCGTGAGAGAAAGGGAGAGAGAGACAGAAGAAAGGAGGGCGGAGGAATACAGATACCCAGAGTGACAAACAATCTGTGAGGGAGAGTAAGAAAAACACACACACAAGTATGTACGCATGCTCGCACGCACGCAAACACGCAGACGCACGCGCACACACACACACACACACACACACACACACACACACACACACACACACACACACACACAGATAGAGGGGAAAAGAGATGGAGAGAGATGGAGAGAGATGGAGAGAGAGGGAGAGAGAGGGAGAGAGAGGGAGAGAGAGGGAGAGAGAGGGAGAGAGAGGGAGAGAGGGGGAGAGAGAGGGGGAGAGAGGGGGAGAGAGAGGGAGAGAGAGGGAGAGAGAGGGAGAGCGGGAGAGAGAGAGAAAGAGAGAGAGAGAAAGAGAGAGAGAGAGAGAGAGAGAGAGAGAGAGAAAGAGAGAGAGAGAGAGAGAGAGAGAGAGAGAGAGAGAAATAGGCAGGCAGGCAGGCGGACAGACTGATGAGGGAAAGAATAGGTCAAATTTATGTTCAGGTCAATATTCTTAATAGATCTAGAATCTAGATCTAGTAGATCTAGATCCAGATCTAGATCTAATCAAAATCTAGAATCTAGATCTAGATCTAGACTCAAGATCTAGATTTAGATTCTAGACAGTTAGATTCTAGATCTATCATGTTCTCTCGACTACGTTGACGTCGCACATGTATATTAAATATATATATTAGAATCTGTTGATTTTTGTCGGAAAGATCAAGATCTAGATGTCTAGCAACATGATACAGAGAACTAAACTGTGTTTACTTTGATTTGGATTTTAATCGACTAGTGATTAGAATTTAGCCTAGATTATATAGATCTATAAAAGAACTGAGTAACGCTCTTAATCTAGATCTAGATCTAGATCTAGAGTGAGTTGGAACTTACCAATGACAAGAGCAACAGCAGTAACAAAATCACGTAGAATCTAGATTCTACAATGATAAAAGTTAGCGTCAGCAACAACAAAAAAACAAAACAGAAACAAGAAACAAACACAAAAAACTTAAAAACAATAGCAACAGCATTAGAGTCTAGTATGCGGTTAGATACCACTGGAGACCTTTTATGTAGATCTAGAGATCTAGAATCTTAAGCTTGTCATTTTCAATTTTCCGTCTTTTGCTGGAGAACACAAAAAAGGAACTAATCTAAAATCTAGATCTAGATCTAGATCTTGATCTAGGCTAAATACAAACAAATACGCATAGAATCTAGATCTAGATCTAGATCCATAAAAACATGTAGATCTAGGCCTACATGTACAATAGCTTTTAAAAAATTCTAAATTTACCTTGTCTTCCGACAATTTCCGCAACATGCTCCGAGGAGGGAACGCGAACTGTTTTGGAGATGTTTCCCTCCTTAGGGTCATCGAGGAAGGGGGCGGCGCAGGCAGCATCGAAATTATCCTGAAAATACGCTAGGTTTTCGTTGTTTTCAGCCCCAGCCAGAGTCGACACAGAGCTGAAGTTGTCCATGAGCGACAGGTTCTCCAAATTGCGCACATTGATGTCCAGCGGCTCCTCGTTGCCGTAGAAATCTCCGAAGTATCCCACCTCCTGGTTCCGATTCATATCTGAAATAGGTTCAGGCATTTCCAAGAATGTACTCGTGTTATGATCTTCTTTCCTTAGTCGCGGTCAAGCGGGCACGAACACTAGCAGTAGTACTAGACCTAGTAACAGCGAGATTCATTGGAAAAATAGAAACAACGTATGGCCACACACTGAGTGAGATATCCGTTTTAACCGCCGTTCAGTCTGAAACTGTAGTTCCAGCGGCACGAGACTCCTCTTTATATTTACGAACGTGCGTTACAATCCGGGAAAGCGCCGCATCCGCGCGGTCTGTTTCTTTTTCCTCCCCTCTTGCTGAGCACAAAGGCCATGCCGCCTGACTGACGTCACCAGACGCAGGGATCACTGCAAGGCAAAGGAAAAACCGCGCGCGCTGATTGGTCGGGAGGCGGGGCTAACCTTTGACTCATTCAGGAGCGATGCGACGAAAATAAACAAGCGACCACGTGTTAAGCAGTTTAAGTCGTAATTAAACAGAGTAAAAGTGAAGAAACTCGTCGGTTTCTAGCGTATAGTAAGTATTCTTCACTTGCTGTACAAAACGAAAGTTATTTCTGCTCTGTAAACGAGGGCCTCGGTTCTGTTTAACGACAAAGAAACCCTCGCGCTAGAAATAGGAAACTAATGCTCGGCACGAGTCTCGGCAGATGGCGGGCGGACAAAAAGTGGGGCCCTATCAAAAGCGTTCGCGTGCCACCCAGCCACGCGTTCAACGAAGCGTCGCTTGCTTCGACAATGCACTTGTCTCGTAGTCCTTGCGGTTTGAGATTGTAGTAAAAAGATAACAAGGACACAAGTAGTCTGGGTTTTTTTAATCCCTCTTTTTGATCGTTGAATGTATCCGCGTGGAGAAAGAATGATTGGAAACAAAACAATCAAAAGGTTTCCACAACCACTATGACATCATATTCGTTTAGTCAGACACCATATTATCGTCCTCCACCTTACACCAGCTCATCGTTTTTATGGTGTCGTCTTACCTAAGCTTTTCTCAAATGCTGTGCAGGAGCAAACTGAGAGGCAAAAAACTAATCACTATAAAAGTGAGCAAAGAGAACGCACCAAATACTGTTAACAAGAAACAAAAATAGTAAGCACTACGTGCAGGTTGTTAAATAAAAATTAATCGTGAAGACATAAATAAAAACAAACCCCCAAAAATACAGAGAAGAGCATTTTTTTTGGACCGTTTTTGCAAGAGTTTTATAGCACTTGCAACACAATAAATAAGGTCATATATTATATATGTGCCGAAGATTAAAAGTGTTACAAGAGGGTATTAAACACAAAAAAGAAGGAAGGGAGATAAAGGCGATAGCGGTTTTAGTTTTAGTGGAGTTTTTACGGCGCTCACAAATGCATAAGGTCATAT
Source organism: Aplysia californica (assembly GCF_000002075.1). Classification (NCBI taxonomy): domain Eukaryota; kingdom Metazoa; phylum Mollusca; class Gastropoda; order Aplysiida; family Aplysiidae; genus Aplysia; species Aplysia californica. The sequence goes on along the minus strand of NW_004797311.1, from coordinate 195,906 downwards.
GAGCGCCAAAGGGTGGATGTCAACTGAGAAGTCAGTAAATGGAATCAGGCTCACTGCTCACCTCTCTAGCTTCAACAGCAAAGAGTCTTCTTCTACTATCAAGGCACCCACGAAATAGCGGGTCACAAGAGTGTGACAAACATGCAAAAGAAGCAGAGGATAAATGGCGATAGTAAGGATTAGGACAGAAAAAGCAGTAGTTCCCTGTTGCAGTTCAGGCATAGTTATGAGCATAACTGATCAATCAGCCCATTTATAATTGTACTGTGCATAAGAACATGTTATTGTCCCCTTTTGGGAATGGCATAAAGACTCTTCAGTTCGTAGCACCGTCCCGGGGGGTACGATAGATGTTTGATAGGATTGAATATTATTATAATATTATCATCATTATCATTACCATTATTTATTATTTCAATTATTATTATTATTATCATTATTATTATTATTATGATTATTATTATGATGATGATGATGATTATTATTATTATTATCATTATCAGAGGTGAAGCGTCTATATAATCAAATAATCACTGCTTCCCTTCCTAATTTTGAAACATTGTCGCAGTCAAATTCACCCATAGACGTAAACCTCATAAATTAAATGTAAAAAGACGTTCATAATCACCAATGAACAATAGACTATGCCCAACCTTCAAAACCGTTTCATTGCCACAGAAATAGCCTGTTCGCCCCTATCGGGCCACTCCAGAAGCAGTCACAAGCTTTGATTAAGTAAGCTTAAAGTGAGGCTGGAAGAGTCAACCAATAGATTTGAAGGGAACATGTGCATAGCAGTCAGAACTGTTTCATTGTCGCATATACCCTGTTCACCCCTTTCGGGCCACAGTTATAAGCACCCAGACGCGCTGATTATCTAAGCGAACTATTACACTGGTCGAGTCTACCTCACAGATGTGAGGGGAACTAACTCTTAATAATCCTTTGACTCCTGCTACTACACTGCTAGTGCTTGTTTTTTTCCTCGACTTTTTAACGTCCTATAATCAGATCGTGACCTCGATTATGACAGCGGCTCCTGGCCGCGAAAAGCTAGACAAAAAACAGCCAAATGTGAAATAAATAATTAATAATTGGCGTGCTCTACCAACGTGTTTCGGCTGTCTGGTATAACATGCCATTGTAGTGCTGACATCTGTGCTTCTTTCCTTGGTGTTCGTGTGTTCAAATCTAAAGTTAAATTTAAGGTTAGTTAAAATAAATATTTAATGAAATACTTTCCCGATTATTTTAGCGGTTGAACAAGCATACAACATGAATTCAGGATTTGTTTTCATTCACAACTCAGAGTTGCCGCCTTCAGTGCCAGTAAGATCTTGTGACTTTTGTGAGTGTGATATCTCCAGGCCCTATCTGGTCCCATTTCACTTTGATTACCCAGTCAAACAAGTCAGCCTTCGCCCCTGATTATTATTATTATTATTATTATTATTATTATTATTATTATTATTATTATTATTATATTATAGGTACCGCACTGAATTTTGGCTTCATTTAGAAGAAAGGGCGCGTTAGGGGAGATTACATGTACATGTATATTATTACGTTTTTAAAATGGGAAGAGTTTGACTGGTGGAGAACTTACTGGCACCAGTCTTGCATCGACAAAAGCCTAATTTATCTGATTCTCATGAATGCATAGATTTAAATAAAGCATTCAAACTGGTGAATCGAATCAGAGGGTTCGAAGACTTCAAACTTCGAAAAGGCGTAAGGAATCAATCATATTAAAAAATTAAAACTCATCTGAACGCATCAACGAGAAATGTATACAATACGAATATAATGTATGTAAAAGTATACATATATACATATTATACACACATGCATATATATATATATATATATAGTATGTATGTATATATATATATATGTATAGTATATATATATATATATATAGGGGCTCTCGTGGCCAAGAGGTTATGGTCTTCGCCTCTCATTCAAAGGTCCCGGGTTTGGATTCGGGTAGCGACTAAAAAATTGTCTTCTCTAAAATTGTCTCATTTCCTTTCCTGCCCTCGAGCAATGTTCTGTTGTCTGCGTTAGTCTCCACTTTCTGCCCCCACCCCTCACCTCCTTTGCCTCCTCCTCTGGGCTCTTTACTCTTTCTGCGGCCTTTCTACTGCTTCTCCTTGGCTCCTTCTTACTGCTGTCTTTCAGTCACACTCCTGATCTTATGGTAGGTAAGATCTACATCTAGCCTTCTTGGACAAGGGCGAAAAATCTCGGAGGTCCCGTGTGCAAGTTAAGCATGTTAAAGATCCCTCGGGGATCCAAAATCGATAAAAGTAGGCCTCGGCCACCACCCGGGGAAACTTCAAAATGTCCTACTATCTGAATATATTTGGTGTGTCCTGCGCGCTCATACGATCTTATGCAGTTGCGAGTGCCGTAAAACACTTACCAAAAGAAACAAAATAAAGCATGAGTGTGTGTGTGTGTGTGTGTGTGTGTGTGTGTGTGTGTGTGTGTGTGTGTGTGTGTGTGTGTGTGAGAGAGAGAGAGGTGTGTGTGTGTGTGTGTGTGTGTGTGTGTGTGTGTGTGTGTGTGTGTGTGTGTGTGTGTGTGTGTGTGTGTGGGTGTGGGTGTGGGTGAGGGTGTGTGTATTGTCTGTGTGTATTTGTACAGACAGACAGACAGACAGACAGGCAGGCAGGCAGGCAGGCAGGCAGGCAGGCAGGCAGGCAGGCAGGCAGACAGATTTATAACTTCCATCATTAAAGAGTTTCTTCAGTCTGGAGTAGTACCATCACTATTTAAGCATGCTTTAGTTATTCCCCTTTTTAAAAAAAAATCAAATCTATCCCCCGAGGAGCTCAAGAATTTCACACCTGCCTCCAACCTTCCCTTTTAATAAAAAAAAATATCGGAAAAAGTTGTTTTGGTTCAATTGAAGAATTATTTAAAAGAGAACAATTTATAAGAATTATGTCAATCTGCCTGCCTATCGACAATTTCATAACACAGAAACTGCGCTATTGAAAATTTATAACGACCTCTTGTGTGAGGTGGACGAGAACAAAATTTCAGTTTTTTCTCTTCTTGATCTTAGTGCTGCCTTTGACACTATAGATCACACTATTTTTATTGAACGATTGTTCAACACGCATGGCCTGTCCAGCAGGGTTCTTTACTGGTTCAGGTCCTACCTGATTAGTCGTACACAATCTGTGGTTGCAGACGACTCTCTTTCGTCAATTTTTTAACTAGACTTTGCTGTGCCTCAAGGTTCAGTGTTTGATCCAATCTTGTATACGTTATATACACAGCCGCTTGGAACTGTGACAAGAAAGCACAATATAAATTATCACATGTACGTAGACGATACACAGTTATACAAATCTGTTCCACCATCAGATGTTAAAACCTTGCTTACCACCATGGGTCTGGGCATTGATGATGTCAAGAACGGGATGATTGATAATAATCTCCAGCTCAATGAAAATAAAACTGAAATTTTTTTATGTAACCCAAAGAACAGCCATATCCCCATAGACATTGATCATGTTTGTACTGAAAATCAAAAACTGTATTTCATTGATAAGTAAAAAAATCTGGGAGTGTATTTTGAATAAAAATTGTCAATGGAACATCATATAAATCATTTATGTACCATTTTATTTTGTGAATTCCGTAGAATGGGTCAAATGTCTATGTTTTTTAATGCAAACTCATTGAAAACGCTCGTGTCATCTTTCTTGTTTTCACACACCGATTATTGCAATGCTTTACTAGCTAACTTACCAAATACCACTCTTCACAAGTTACAACGTTTTCAAAATCAAGTTGCTAGGCTTGTACTAAAGAAAAAGAAGATGTATCACATTACTTTTCATGTAAAGAACGTTGCATTGGCTTCTCGTGTCAGTTGGAATGTCATATAAAATTGCAATATTATGTCATAAATGTGTCAATAACAAAGCTCCCTCATATCTTAGTGATCTCATCCAGATTTATGTTCCATCTAGATCGCTAAGATCAGGCGATCAGTATCTTTAAGAGTTCCTAGAAAAGGAGGTAAAAAAATTAGCAGAAAGATCGTTTGCCCACCAAGCTCCATCAGTTTGGAACTCTCTTCCCCAACCCTTGAGACATACAAGATCTGAGTCTAAATTTAAAATATCAGTAAAGTCATTTCATGACATCATTTTTATGTCAGTAGATTCATGCTCAGTACAATGTTGTGTAAATGACAATGTATCCATATATGTATTTTGCGAATTGCATTGTATATTATTTTTTATTATTTATTTGCTTGTGCTTATTTCGTAACGATATATAAGCGTGCGCGTGTGATAAGCAAGTAGATGAGCGTGTGTGTAGGTGTGTGTGTGTGTGTGTGTGTGTGTGTGTGTGTGTGTGTGTGTGTGTGAATGTGTGTGTGTGAATGTGTGTGTGTTAATGTGTGTGTGTGGGTTTGTGTGATTGTGTGTGTGTGCGTGTTGTGTGCGTGTTGTGTGTGTGTGTGTGTGTGTATTCTGTGTGTGTGTGTGTGTGTGTGTGTGTGTGTGTGTGTGTGTGTGTGTGCGTGCGTGCGTGAATATTGTTCGTACATGCATTTATGAAAAGCGCTTACAGCTGTGCTCACACCGGAGTGGGCGCTATAGAAATGATTTTCTTCATTATTATTATTATTATTATTATTATTATTATTATTATTATTATTATTATTATTATTATTATTATTATTATTATTTGTTTTTGTTTTTGTAAAGTGTTTTACGGCGCTCGCAACTGCTTAAGGTCATATGAGCGCGCGGGACTCACCTAATGTTTTCAGTTGGTAGGAAATTTTGAATTTTGACCGGGTGGCGGCCGAAGCCTACTCTTATCGATTTTAGACCACCAAGGGATCTTTAAAGTGCGCAACTTGCACACGGGCCCTCCGAGATTTTTCGCCCTTGTCCGAGAAGGCTAGGTGTAGATCTTTCCTACCAGAAGATCAGGGGTGTGGCTGAAAGACAGCAGCAAGAAGAAGCGATCGAGTAGCAGTAGAAAGGCTGCAGAAAGAGTCAGGAGCCCAGTGAAAGGGGCAAAGGAGGTGAGGGGGTAGGGGCAGAAAGAGGAGACGAAAGCAGACGACAGAACATTGCTAGAGAGCAGGAAATGAGGTGAAAGGAAACACATTTAGAGAATAAAAATTTTTGGTCGCTACCCGGATTCGAACCCGGGACCTTTTGAATGAGAGGCCAACACCTAAACCTCTAGACCACGAGAGCCCCCTTATTATCATTATTATTATTATTATTATTATTATTATTATTATTATTATTATTATTATTATTATTATTATTATTAATATAGACAAACAGACAGACAGACAGACAGTCAGACACAAACAGACAGTCAGACAGTCAGACACAAACAGACAGAGAGACAGACAGAGAGACAGACAGAGAGACAAACAGACAGAAAGACAGAAAGACAAACAGATATAACATAGTGTCTAAATGGGGAAGCTTATTATAATGCTTTACTTTCGAATTGGCCAAGGGTGCCTGCGGTAGGTAAATAGACGAGAAAAAGAAAAAATAGTTCCACTTGGTCACTCCTTAACAAAAAAATAATTAGAAGTAATTAAAAACGTTTTACTGAATGTCGAAAAAGAAGTTTGAACTTGTAATGACCTTGTCTTATACTGTTCATGGTTCAAAGCTGACAGTCATTCGAAAAAAGAAAGAACGGCAAAACTGTATTCAACAACGAGTTTTCAAAATAAGCATTCATGTAGTAAAAATTTGTCGAAACCTGCTTTGCTGCTCCCCTTTCTCCAACCACGTATTCTAGACAAGGTAGGCCTAACTTCTTTTATGTTGGCGCGCCGCTTTTGTTATTTCAAGACCACATTCCAAGACAACAGAGTTTGATAATGGCTAGGCCCTACATGTGTCATTATGCTGGTGGGGGAATAGCACGTACTCATGCAAAACTGAACCACTGCCGCTAAAGACCGAGCCAGAACTCCCAAAACAACGAGCACTGTTCAGCACGCCACTTCATGCGGCATTTGTCTCCAAGTTACGAACTCACAGAAAACTTATCAGGAGCAGCAGTCAGTTAGCATTCTCGGCTCGTCATAAAATTGTCACCAGATAGGCTTATAATGAACTGATCTCAAGTCTCAGCTAATTGCTCGATAAGGCGCACGGGCTTTCTCAAATGAAAAGACAACTTCTTCATAAGTAGTGTCAAGGCAAATGAGTGGTGACGCATTCACCGCCAGAGACTGGTCTGTAAGAGACTGTTACTAAGCTTCACCAGAGAGCTCTCTCAGAGAGGACGAAAGCTGAGAGTTTGAAAACACCCTCCCTACCCCTGTGAAATTACGCGTCAAGACTCAGGAAATATCTAACTTGTGTCGAAAGAGGCTAAAAAATAATCTTAAAAATAAAACCTGTTCAGACCTTGCTGAAAGCGGTCCAGAAACGCAGAATGTTCTCATTTTCAAAACAACAGAGCGGTCATTCTCAATGAAGTGACCACTGATTGATAGCCTAGTGCAATGATAAGGTTTTTATAAACGAAAAGAAGCAACAAACAAGATGTGAGTAGAGGACCTTTTGTGTCAGGGAGTTCTGTGACAAAAACTGAGTCGATAGTGACACGTAAAACACAAACTCAAACAAACAGGGAGTTCCGAATCAACTCGCACATTGAAGTTGGGAAGGCCAAAGACTGACTTCACTCTCAGTTTACCGGTGTCTGTGGAGATTTCCGAGAGGTGAGAAAATCTGTATGGAGTCATGCCTTGAATCTCGGTTTGTCTGCCGGAATGCTGTATCCCACAGCCCGGGTTGGCCCTGATAGGCAGGGTCGGAAGCCTGCCTCCTAAATGATCTAAATTGTATCGATAAAGGGCGTAAAAACGCCTCCATTAATTAAAGATGCCTCAGTCCAGGTGTTTAGATAATAATAGTCCTATAAAAAGCCACACACGATGTGAAAATCACACGACTTCACTACCCCCCCCCCCCCCTGGTCAGACAGTTCGTTCTTACTAAACATCTCACTAAAAATGAGTTATAGAGTGATGCAGCTTCGGTCCTTTCGGAGATGGACCTTAAAACCTAAACGTGGGCGTTAAACCTATAGTCTATAACATTTTTAGTGAAGCAGCTATATCTAGTAGGTCGTCTATAATTCCAACATTCTACGGTTTGCCAAGAAGTCTATTTAAAGATGGTGGAACGAAGAAAATAGGGTGTCCGACAAAGTCAAGTATCAAATATTAGGCGTAATGCTTTCATTTGCAAGTCCAATGTCTTTGTCATTAGGAAAACAAAAGATTAAGATATAGATCTAGATCTAGGCAGGGTTGGGTCGATTTAAATCAGGTTGATTTAAATCAGTTGATTTTTCGGACTTAAATCAACTTGATTTTTTAAATAAAAATCAGTGATTTAAATCACTTTTTTTTAAATTGATTTTTATTCAGTTTTTACATATTTCAACATTCAGAATTTCTTTCCTTGGTTTCATAAAACAGATATAAGGTTTAGTAGACTAATATAATCATGCTTAAAAGTCTGCTTTCTGCAAAATAATACAGTATTCAATTTACTTTTTTTTCCATAATTGAAATCAGAGCTGGGTTGATTTAAATCAGTTGATTTTTTTTATTTTAATCAACTTGATTTTTAAAATAAAAATTAGTGATTTAAATCACTTTTTAAAAAATGTATTCAGTTTTTACATATATAAACATTCAAAATTCCTTTTCTTGGTTTTATTTAACAGGTATAAGGTTTAGTAGACTAATATAATCATGCTTAAAAGTCTGCTTTCCCCCTTGCCACTGTAAAATAATACAGTATTCAATTTACTTTTTTTTTCATAATTGAAATCAGGGTTGGGTTGATTTGAATCAGGTCGATTTAAATCAGTTGATTTTTTTTATTTAAATCAACTTTATTTTTAAAATAAAACTCATTTAAATCACTTTCTTAATGTTTTTGTTTTTACATCTTTAAACATTCAGAATTCCTTTCATGGTTTTATAAAACAGATATAAGGTTTAGTAGACTAATATAATCATGCTTAAAAGTCTGCTTCCCCCCCCCCCTGTCACTGTAAAATAATACAGTATTCAATTTACTTTTTTTTTTCATATAATTGAAATTAGCATTTTCTTTTTCTTTTTAGACAAACACAAACGCACACACACACACACACACACACACACACACACACACACACACACACACACACACTGAAATAAAATGCAAGTTTATCTATGCATAATTACCTCCCCCCCCCCTCCTTTTAGACTGACATTTTCTTCATTTTTTTGTCTGTAGTCATAAGTCACTGATATAGCAGATTAAGGCTTTCTTTTGCAGTTGCTTTAATTAATCATTAGTTAAAATAAAGACAATGCAATTTGCACTAAAAGAACATACTTTAAGCCACCAAAAAATCCCAAACTGAGTCATCATTTTAAAAAAAAATTTAAAATAAAAAAAATCCGATTTAAATTTAAAAAATCTGATTTAAATTTCAAAAATCGATTTTTTAAATTTTTATTTAAAAAATCAAAAAAATCACCAACCCTGGATCTAGACCTAGATCTAGATCTAGATCTAGGCCAAACTTCATAGTCGCGAAAGAATTCGAGAATCCCTTGCACGGCTGGGTAAGAGTACAGCACTGTACTTTTACGTTTTCCTTCAAGTCCTTTTTCAACATGGAAAGCAATGCTAGGCCTATTCAAGGAGGGATCCCGCAGGATGAGACGTCCATCTCCGATGGCAACGACAACGAATCAAGTGAGCAGCGAGAAATGAGAAGTCCCCAAACAATCTATCCTGTTTGGGTGCTTGAACCAAAGCCACCCTAAACAACAACGTCAAGTTATGATATTGTGAGTAAGCTTATAACGGCTTTTGTAAAGCGAGAAGTCAGATAAGTTCGAAGTTTACAAATGTAAGCTGGGTGTCTTTGTACTAGATCTAGGGTTACAAACCATGTGGATCTGTTTTGAGACAGAATACTCAGCACGCTTGAGACGAAATTTTGATATGCTGAAGGCCAAGGAATGACTAAAACAGACCCACACTAAACTTGGATTCAAACAAACCCAACTTCGGCATAGATCTAATCTACCTAGATCTGGATCTAGATTAGATCTAGATCTAGATCTAGATCTAGATTCTATATGTATTTTCTAGACGTCTGCAAATCTGCTCAACTTCATTCAGATGGAAATTGTATTCCGAACGATCCTTTCAAAACATTTGTCACATCATCGTTTCTACACGGAGAATGCATCACCTTCCTGCCTTCCTCTCAACGCGTTTAAAAACTTATCACATGATAAAACATTTTCAGCTCTGAAGTCTTCCCAAGTTGTCATCGATTTTCTTCGCACCCTTTTAAAGTCGTTCCTATAGGCTATAGACTAGGCAGAAGCTAGAAATCTAAACCTAGAATCTAAATTAACTATGAAAATATAATCTAGCCTAGGGCCTATAAAAGAGGGTTAGGGTTTGAGTTTGGGTTGAGGGTAAGGGTAGGGGTAGAGTTCTCAACATAATGTAGGCCTAGATATCTATAGAGTATTTGAGAATTCGTTGCCACTCACCGTAAACGACTAAGTCGCTATCTGTGGTCGCCACATTCTTTGAAGTCACAGGCACAGACGTGATTGGTCTCATCTGTTGTGTGCGGACACTAGCATCTCGGACAGTGCCCAGGACACTCATCTTTTCTTCTTTGCAAAGGCTTTCTTTTCAAAAGTACCTAAAGGTCTATTGAACAGATCTATTGATCTAAGCGTACGTTCCGTTAAATCTAGAAAGAAACTAACCGTGAAGAAAAGCCTACACAGAGCTGCTTTCTTCGCGGTGTTTCCACCTTGAAACGTTAAAAGAAAGTGGGGACATCCCGAGATCACATGGGGTTTTATGAATCTGTGTTTCTCGTGCACCACCACCGACTAGAGTGAGTTTTTCATTGTAGGCCTAAGATGTGGCAAAGTCCGGCCCCCTTGAGCACTTGTTTCAACAATAGATTAGGCGTACATGAATATGAGTTTTTCCCCTCTCACTTTCTCCCTAAAACTGGCTGCTTTTTATAATGAAAAACAATTACCACTGAATTAAGAGGGATAGCCTGAAGAAGGAGACACAAACAATATCAGTAGATCTACTGAGTACTGATTTGACTTGCTCAATAGTAGGCTAGGCTACGCACAACTTTGTTTTCTAACCAGCGAGAGTGACAACCTCAAGTCAACGCCTCAACGCACTTTCTTCCGTGTTGTAACCTTCCGCCTGTCTAGACAGTTTTCTTGTAAGTTTCACATGGTCCAACCGGTACCGCGTTCGGTGACATTCGAAGTCAGAATCTTCAAGTCCGGAAGCCTCGACTAGGCTTGGCTTATACCGGGTGCGCATACGGACGGGATCGGCCGATCGCCCGACACGATCGCCTAAAAAACAAACGTGTTTGTTTTCAGTTTCAGGCGGGGCGATCGGCCGATCCCGTCCGAAGTGAGCACCGCAGCCCCACGTAATAAATCAAAATTATTTGGCCTAGGCCAAGGCTGCAAATTGACGAGACTGGAGCAGAAGAACCACTATGCGGAAAAGAATCTCAAGAAAAAATAAATGTGTAAGGTCCGAATAGTCTATTGTATATTATACGTCATGTTCTCTCTCTCTCTCTCTCTCTCTCTCTCTCTCTCTCTCTCTCTCTCTCTCT
>NW_004797311.1:181014-184994 GCF_000002075.1 Aplysia californica | reverse complement strand
CTCTCTCTCTCTCTCTCTCTTGTGTTGTCTCCTCTCTGTCTGTTGTCTCCTCTCTGTCTCTGTCTCTCTCTTTTTCTCTTTATCTCCCCCTTTCTGTTTCTCTCCCCACAAAGCAAATACAATTTCTCTCGCTTCATTTTCTCACCACCACAACCCCATCCCCTCTCTCCCTATTTCTCACTCTATCCCTTTATTTCTCTCACACTCACTCCACCACACACGCGCACACACACACACACACACACACACACACACACACACACACACACACACGCAGACACGCACAAAAACACATACACGCACGCACGCGCGTACACACGCACACACATACATAATCTGATTTCTGAAGGTGTTGCTGCAGGAAGCATGCCAGTTTTGTCACGGGCCTCGACTTGCCCTGCATAATGGAAGTTTTCACTGACACCCTCAAAAAGAATAAATGAATGATTGATGGATTGTATGAATTGGATTTTATTTTCAATTGTTTTTAATGAAAGAACATCCATTGTTGAAATTTTACAGAGTAATTTGCTTTGATTGGCATACAAAAAGGAAGAAATATTCAACAACACAAGCTGTATTGACATTTTAGAGGGACTATCTCAACACCACTGATTTGGAGGTGGAGAACATAAAGCTAAGTTATAATACAGTGTCAAAGACTGTCACCAATACTCAAATACTTTAATGAAATTGCGACAAACTGAGCCTGTGACAAACTGGGCAGCCTCCGTTGCGGCATACTGTCTTGGATACACATGTAATATAGGCATTTAGCACGTCATGCATTTCCAATGTGCCTCTACTTTGAATACCTGTGATCCATGACTTGACAATAAGTAACCATCTACAACAATTACATGTTGATAAAAAACGTTGAAAGATTTGATTTTAGAATATTTCAGGCAAGTATACTATAAAATCATATAAATGTATGGACATTTACGTGTTGACTTTACAAACCCCACACGATTTCGGAGTATGAATGTTGCTCTGCAGGCTACTACTAAGATGGCAACCTTCTCACGAGAAATTGAGTTACGAATTTTTCTGCGTCACCTTATTATTAGGAACCATCAAAAGAAGCACGACATTTTAGAATATTACTTTGTCGCGGTAATGCATATTTAATTGGAGAAACAAAATAACTGTAACACTTGCTCATGCATGGATAGTGTGAAAAACACGGCGTTCTTACAAATCACCCACATGCCTCAAGTTGTGTTCAGTAAATCATCAGCAGATAGCGATGTATCCACAGCAGCTTCTACTCTTTTCACAAAGTGAAAGTTAGCCAAGTATAAATTAATTTCTATTTGTATTTCTTTTTTTCTGAAACTTTTCAAACTGGGGAGGTCGTATTTAAAATGAATAAAGATAATTAAAGCCTTCATCTGTTTTATTATAAGAGAAATAGTTTGAGTCAGAAGAGTAAATTAAGTTTGAGTAAAGAGAAGCCGACCAACACATAGATTCTAACTAAATGCAAAGAAAAAAAATAAGACAGACGCACAGGATTAACGAATGAAAAGAACAAAAGTAGCAGGACAAACATAGATCTACTCCCCAAACATCCTCGATAAAGACCACAGTGCTTTACAAATGTGGTCGCAGTGCTGTGAAAAGAAACCAATGTTAAATTTTATAACAACGGACAGGTACTACTGACAGTCATAACTTTAAGCGGACAGGCCTGTAGTAGTTATAGTAGTAGAATGGGCAGACGGTTTTAGCCAAAGTCCAACATCGCGTGAACGGTGAAGCGGTGAGTGGTTTACCGACTTGAAACAACGCACTTCAAGGATTCAAGGATGACTCTCAGAATAGTATTTATAGTCTACAGTTTCTTTTTTTTTAAACTGCATATTCGAATATTGTATGTGAGGCTTTCGCTAAAGAAGCGATCATATCATAACTTGCACTCATTTCATCAAGTGCTGTCACCTTTGAAAAAGGACTTCTATGCTATTGTTCTATTTCACAGTAGGCCAATCTTGTCGAAATTGAAAAAAAGCAAAATGTGAACGCTATTTCCACCGTTTTCGAAGAAATTGCCCCATTTTTTTTTCATCTCGCCTATGGCAATGTGGGTTTGAGATACAACCTTTTGACTCAGACCCCCACCCCCACCCCTCCCCCCCCCTCTCTCTCTCTCTCTCTCTCTCTCTCTCTCTCTCTCTCTCTCTCTTTCTTCCCTCTCTCCCTTTCAGAGGAGGGAGTCAGAGGCTTGTTTGGTGGCGCTAACAAAACTGGGGTAATAGTCGAAACAAATTCTATCCACAACATGGCAGGTGAAAGTGAAAGGTGTTATCCTCCAGTAAACTAATCTTACCTTCGCCAGTCTCTAGCTTCGAAACGAACATAAGTTTGGTTATTTTTTAGTTAGACCCACATCGGAAATACTCTTTACAGCGACAAAGCACAGCTGATTAAAACCTGTGAATTCTTTGCCACCTCGACAGACCGAAGGGCTAGAACCCAAATGGCCGCTTGATCAGGAAAAGTAAAGTAAAATAAAGTTGGGTTAGACCCCCCACTTGAAGTGTCTAAGGTTGTCTAATAGACCCTGCAACTACAAGAAGAGTCCAAAATTGTTTTATATATAGCTTTACTCCCCATTTTTTAAAGTACTGACAAGCTACTGGGTGCAAATTCCTGCTTTTGATTTTTGGATTTCCCCCCGTTTATTTCAGTCAGATTTATTTAAAGCGTCTTCACGTTTGCTCTGTTTTATTTGAATGAAAAGGACGTTAATTTGCAGATTTCGTTTCTTAAATTACCTGCAATTTACTGCTGATATATTTTTGGAATGTGTTCAACATTCTTTTGAATAGAGCAAGATTTTGCGCCATGGCCTTTCAGTTAACGTTCATGTTCTATAGGGTTGAACCATGTAGACTGCACTGTGTTAAGTGACTGTAAGAACAGATTCGCATTGGTCAAATGGACTCGATGTTCATGCTCAGCTCAGATAGATCAGCGTCAGTGGTGTAGTGGTTAGACGTGTCCTTTTGGCACACATGAGACACGAATTCGATTCCTAAAAGGGAATACATTTTTATCGTGTACAGTTAAACCTCGTTATACCCCCTACCCAGGGACGAGCATAAAGTTGGCGGTACAGCGGGACTGGCGGTTGCAAAGAGGTTTTCACATCCTTTGTAACTGCATATAAAGCACCGACTGCCCAACGTCAAGTAAACTAGTTTACCAATCACTAGATTAAGTAATGCGTTATCTTTCTTCGATCTGTGACTTAGACTTGAGCGTGAGTCCTCATTAAATGAAAGCCCCACGGGCATTCGCCAGCATCTAAGCTATTAGGCTGATATCCGGCGATGTCAGATATTTTGCCAGGGGGCTGAGACGACGGGGCTCCTTTAAAGTTTCTACGGGAAACTTACAATTTTAATTCCAATTTATGAAAATGAAAGATTGACCAAAGCCTAATTTTTTTTTTTGCAATTTCATAATAACCCATTAAAATTAGCCAAGTCCACGCGCGGAGCAAAATTTGACGCTGAATCAATTATAAAACTGTTATATTTTAATTGCACTCTTCTACATTACACATTGTGTATTGTGTCTCGCTTGCAGCACACTACGTCACAGTAGATCTATCAGCTTCTATAGGCCCTATTGCCTGAAATCTACGAGACAAGTGTAGAGAGGTGGGATGGACGGGGAGGGAGCAAATTGGCGAAAAGGGTTTGATCTAGACCTAGGCCTAGCTCGTGGATACATGTGTGTGTGTGTGTGTGTATATATGTGTGAGTGAAAGACTGTCAAGCAAACATTAAGTAGATGTGCCGTGCGCCGTGTGTAGTCAAGTGTGTACTGTGTACTTCTAACGGCCAGTTCGCTGGCGGTACAACGGGGTAGATTTACAGTAGTTCAAAAAGGTCCGTACAACTGAGACTGTTGGTGGATAGCGGTATAAAAGCGCAAATACTTCTCAAAGGTATCGAATGAAGGGGGGG
>NW_004797311.1:179307-180359 GCF_000002075.1 Aplysia californica | reverse complement strand
GGGGGGAGGGGGATGGAATCATAAAAAACACCAAATGTGGTAACCGTAGACAAAAGATATTATTATAGAGATGGAAACATTTCACAGTTGTGTACAATAACATTATGTGGTAGATATATATTATGAACGTTTAGAACTACGAATCTGTGGAACAATCAAGCACCACATTTTCCCGTGAATAGGCTTTCCATTGAATAATGTTCTGAAGCAGAGCTGTTGCCACCCCCCCCCCCCACCCCTAATCCCCACTGTCAACTATTATGCCCCCTGCAATGTCACGCGGCTGCACCATCCACTGAAAAGTAAACTCAGACAATGACGTCAACCAGCGAGCGTGTGAGGGATGATGTCTCACCGGGTGACACTGATGTGGGTGGATTGCAAGGAGGTAGAGAAAGGTATGCCTTTTGACAGTAAAACCTGTGATGGGCGATCATCTCTCTGTCAGCGCTGCTAACCTCAAACACCGTACGTCGTGTATCCAAAAGACGTGGGGAACTCTGTGCCACCATTTTCCAAAGAGGAAATTTACTTGTTAATCCGATCCGTACTCTTTGCATAGCAGTCTGTCAAAATGATGATTTGAGAAATACGGTAAGTTTCAAAAAGATCTTTGTACTAGAAGTATTCTAAAATGGGAAGAATACTACCCCGGGGGTACAAAATGACCCCAGGGCGTACGGATAGGGTTAAAACTTGGGTAAGAGATCTCGGGTGTACTGTACTACTAGTACTAGGTCCAATAAGTTTGAAATTGAGGGAGGGGGGGGGGCAAGGTTAACTTTCACCATAGTTCGGAATGGGGTGGGGGGGGGGCAAGTTTATTTTTACCACTATGTGTACTTTGCAAGCGAAGTTAAACCCACCCTCAAATATTCAGTCCCTTTGAAAGCCCCAGCACAACCAGCTTTATTTTACAGAGTGGCAGGAACAATAACATAACCAGGACTTTCGGTATAAAGGGTGGGCAGTCGGACGGCTGGCTTCAGGTATATCGCAAGTTTATCATACGACGCTAATGGTAATAATAATAATGATAATAATAATAATAA
>NW_004797311.1:176955-179019 GCF_000002075.1 Aplysia californica | reverse complement strand
ATGATAATGTTTGCCTTTACCTAGCGCATATCCACGCTCTGCAGCATGCCCTTTGCACTTTACAACCCAGCATACCGTAGAACACTCAGACAATAATATACTCAACTTCCTGGGAAGCATACCGTGTAAACAGCCGATTAAGCGCTCAATCACTACGAAGCTGACAGGATCTTTTGCCGTCTATAGCCGGTACCAATTTCCACCTGAGTGAGGTTAGGAAAATTCGTGGAAAGTGCCTTTCTTGAGGACACAACATCGGTCCGTTGACCAGTTTCGAACCCATGACCTTTCGGCTGCGAGCCCGACAGCCTTACCACTAGACCACCGACACCAATAATAACATGTTTTCTGGACAAGGTTAAATTATTTTTTTTTAAAGATATAGTCTAATTTGTTATTACCGGGGCGTAAAGAATTGTCCTGTGTCTGCTGTGTAATCGTTTTACTCTTGGCTGTTGCTCGCAGCTGGCGCGAGTTCGATTCCCTAGAGGGCAGGGGGTAGTTCATTTTATCGAGTATATCCGTCCCTTCTCATATGTTTGTCCAGGTTGGCTATGACAGACAATATATAAGCAGCCCACCTGCTAAATGTCTAGATTATCCAAACAGGGGCGTAATACGTACAAGTAATATCACTAGCATTAAAATTTTAATTCTGTGTGTTCATTGTTGAGTTACAGTGGTCTCTATAAAGAAACCCTAGAACCAAATTCCAGATCTCATAACAACAAAACTGCTCCAACAGGGAGACGGAGATCGGTCACCCTCTCGCGGTGGTTGCTATCGCATGTTTTACTGTATGTCTATATTTGTCATCATAGTCCGCAGGTCAACATGGTGCAAGAGAGATTAAATTTGCCTTGCTGCTCGCGTACGCGACGCGAAATCAGATCCGCAGCGACTAGTTCAAACATAGCTATGAGTCAGGGCCTCGCAACGACACAGAGCTCACAAAGGAGGCATTAAGTACTGTTGACGTGGGATCAATGCGTCATCTATTATTAATACACAACGGTAAACCGTCTTTTCTGACCTCCTTTTTTTCAATACGCGTCTCAGTAAAGGTGTGGGACAAAAGAGACGGGAAATGTATCTAACAGCAACCCAGGATGGAGAAATCCGATAGCTCGATACGCTGTCTTGTTGCTGTCGGCAGTGATAGCCAGAGTAAAGTACCAGTTTTTGTTTTCCAATTTTTCCTTACAGCGTAATGCGATCGACTTTATGCGAGCGCCAGTTGGGGAAAAGAGAACAAAAGAGGTGGGTATTTATATACGAACAAACACATTTAAGAGCCTGCCTTTCCGAAGAACCTGCACGGGTGCGAAAAAAAGCATTTAAAATTTCGTATAGATTGATTCATTCAGCGATCTGTAAGGTGATTGGTCACTGGCGTATCCATCCCAGCATAATATTCTTAAACATCAGTGAGGTGTGCTGACAAAATGAGTTACTTCTCGCAATACACAAATGGAGTTATTGGCCAAAAATCGACACTAGGGTCAAATTTGTACATTTTCCTTTGATGCCATATTCTTTAACTATAACATGCCATTTATTATTTCATACTTACGAATAGAAAAAAACTTCACCTGTAAGTGTGATATATCTATTTTAATAGTTAATGCCATACACGGCATCGCTCTATAGTAACCAGCAAAGGAGTTTTTATGTGAAATTGTTGGTTTGGGTTTTGTTGTTGTTATTGTTATTGTTGCTGTTGTTGTTTTTGTACTTGATTTATTAAATGAATACGTCTGTAAACAGGTTAGTATCTTATGAATGCCAGTGTTGTTCATGCCTTTGGAAGACATTTCAAAAGAAGAAGATAAAGTTGTTCAAGACTTTTCGTGTTTTTTGCCTTTTCTTTTCTCTTGGGTTCATATCTTTTGTGCTCCCGTCGAGTTGGAGACAAAATCATTAGGCGTAATGATGTGCCATGATGGGTCGGTCATACATTATGACGCCAGCCGACGCTTTCAGCATAAATCTTAATTGAGCTGAAGTGAAGGCTTTGTATAAACTGGATGGAAAGAGAGAGAGAGAGAGAGAGAGAGAGAGAGA
>NW_004797311.1:174234-175781 GCF_000002075.1 Aplysia californica | reverse complement strand
TCACTCACTCACTCACTCACTCACTCACTCACTCACTCACTCACTCACTCACTCATTGAGATTGCAGAAATCTTTGTCTTTACACAGTAGCTCTACATGCCTATCACTTCCCCCTGTGGTCTATCTATTGTCAGTTTGGCGGGACAAAAGATAACAGTGTCTGCCTCTGTTTGCGGCTGGACACCCTCTCAAGCTGACATGGGATTTTTTGTTGTTGTTTCCACAGTGAAGTGCGTCACGTTTCCTTCAATTCATATTTTAAAATGTAGATGTATTGTACGTCCCATCAACATAATTCAGTTCTATAAAACTGCTCTTACAACTGTCAGACAACTGTTCTGTCTAGCAGTGCAAAAGTAAAGTTTACCCCTGCCTCTCCACTCCCTTTCGGAACTTACTTGACCTAGAACGCCCACCAGAGGTCTCCATTCTTCACGGGCCACTCTTGAATCACCGTTACGTCACGCACCAAGACATCTTAAAGTTGTTTTTAACATCGGTATCGAAACTGATGTTTACCGAATTTTCTGTAGGGCAGGCATAATATTGTTATATTTATAGCTTCATTTCAACAACACAAGCCACTTACAATCCTCTGCAAATCACACGCTTTAGTTTTTCCCACTTAGATGCTAATGAACCTACTCTACAGACGTGGAAATATATTATAACATGCATGTATAAAACATTAAAAGAATAAAACAATACTAAACCTTTTCAAGCGCTTTGTCGCATTTTGTACCGGGACGTTTTCATTGACCAATACTTGAAATGTTTAAGGATAGGTCAGACATCTTGCGTAATTTTGGCTTTTGCCAAATTATATAAAATATTTTTTAAAGAAAATGATGAAATCACTTGGAAACGCTAATGGTGTCTTTTACAATTCTATCAGGCCTCAATGCGTGCTGTGAATATAACTTGGTTGAAAAAATACACACAGATCAATATTAACACTTAAGGAATCATTGGAGAGACCGGAAGTACAAACAGAGTTCAAGCTTCCATCGGCTGAAACGATTGAAGAGGTTTAATTTTTTGGAGTGTTTTGTGTCGGTAAACAAAAATATAATAGGGAACGATGAAGGAGGGGGTGTAAAAGGGGTGGGAGAGTAGGCGGTTAAGAAGCTAGCTTCTTTGTGCAAGATAGTGGGTATGGCTTGGTTAAGAAATTTTTAGCTTCCTTTGAGCAAGGAAAGGTTATTACTTCTGACTTGTCTTAAATCCTACAAGGTTTTTAAAATTTTTTTAAAAAATCTTAATATTTTATCTTTGCCAAATATGGAACAACCCAGTACAAAAATACAAACACATCATTCGAGTTCGAGTATTATTTGGGCAACCCACTTTCTCTACGTCTAGTGCCCAGGCAAAGCTGTACCGTGTATAAGCTACTGCTTTAAGATCGTTTGGCAAGACGCCATCATTCAAGTATTAAGACATGGAACTGAAAACAAAAGTGTTAGAGCCATCTGCTTATTTCTTCACACACACACACACACTCTCTCTCTCTCACTCTCTCTCTCTCTCTCTCTCTCTCTCTCTCT
>NW_004797311.1:172165-174076 GCF_000002075.1 Aplysia californica | reverse complement strand
CTCTCTCTCTCTCTCCCTCCCTTTCTCACACTGCCGTTAGTTCAGTAAGTATAATTCTGGATTGATCTAAGCGGCTGAAGACCCGATTCAAATTTCCACTTTAAAAATTTGGCAATTTATATTGTTCGGAGCCCTACTGTTCAATTCTCAGTAAAATACTTAGAACAAACCACGAAAACCTTTCATTAATAATAATAAACTGATTCAGTAGTCTCAAGCAAACATAACTAATATGTGGGGAAAAAATGTCCACCATACTCGTACAGTTTAACAGTTGAGGGGAGTGGTTCAGCGCATTTTCTTATGTAAGAAACGAAAAGCGATTTATTCCTTCATTTATTCATGTTCGTGTATTCATTTATTCATTTATTTCTTTCTTTCTTTCTTTCTTTCTTTATTTATTTATTTATTTATGTATTTATTTATTTATTTATTTATTTACACGTATTCATTTATTAGCGTCTTATGTGAAAAAAATGAGGCTGAGAATGAACAAGTAGCCACGCAGTTTCAATTCTTCCCGTCTTGAATTCAATTTTGGTTCTCAAAGAATGTATAACAAATGTGATTGCAAATGTTTGAACACCTCCCCCCACCCCCATCCCCCATTTTAGATACATATGTATTAGATATGTCAGAAGCGCCCGCTGCTGCGCCCTACCATAGATGCTCTAAACTAGGCTGAGCGGGGGTCTAGCAACTAAGAAGACAGACAAAGATACTCGATTAAAACAAGTCCTCGTCCAGTCCAGGAATAGATCTGCTTGCAATGACAAAAAGCATAATAATAATTTTTTTAAAAAATAAACATTTATTTGCGGGCGCTGGACGGAAAAAGACAGGAGCCCATATACAAATATTGCAAAGTGTTGTCATTAGTGGTTGCCACTGAGACGGTTGTCTGACTTCTAGATTAGTTGCGAGGTGGGGCAAGGTTTTGATGAATAATTGTTCCAGTTTATACGCTCTGTTCAATAGTAGAATGTTTGTTTTATCACCCTCGCCCAAGAAAAGTGTGACAAACAATATTTTTGCAGAACCATTGGCAACAGTATTAATATAATTAAGACCCCTGGGACTTTAAAATTATTGAAGTGTAGTACATTTTACAACTGCTCATTTTAGTTTCTGATATTGGAATTGTCTGTGTTGCATAATACTCTGCAACATATGTGACGATGCATTTTGTCCGTAAGAACGAATCTTTCATTATTGGTACCTTCCGTCCTTGCTAGACAGCTCAGTTGTTTTTATTCAGAAGTCTTTTCTTGAAACTTCTTCGCTCCCCTTGACAACCTAAGGATACCACAGAAAGGAAATAAAAGGTAAAAAGTAAAGTCTTCTTCGTTTTTCTTTCTTTCTTTTTTCTTTCTTTCTTTCTTTTTTTTCTTTTTTTTTCTTTCTTTCTTTCTTTCTTTCCAAGTATTCTCAATCTGTCTCTCACCCACTTTCTCTATTTTTCCCCTTCTCTCTCTTTCACTCTCGTAATCATCTTTCCCTTTCTCTTTCTCTCTTTCTTTATCTGTAACCCATCACACCCCCTTCTCTCCATGAATACTCTCCAGACTTTCTCTTCCTCCATTTCCCCTTTCTTTCTCTTCTCCTTCCTTCTCTTTCCCCATATCTTTCTCTTAACCCCTTCTGGCCGTCTATCCCTTTTCTCCGTTGCTTTTGCTCTCCCCCACAACCCCCCCCCCCCACACACACTTTTTTTTACACACACCTTTTTCCCGTATTGCTTAGAGTACAGCAGAATAGGCAATCGTTTACGTCGTCGAATGCCATGGCTAGTTAAGTCAAACGATCCTCAAGCTCGCTTTGCGCCATTGATTTCCCCTTTTCCTTCCATCGATTGATCGGGCCTGGTGAGAGCTAGAACAGCCAGCGGACCAACTCCACCCCCCCCCCCCC
>NW_004797311.1:168487-171447 GCF_000002075.1 Aplysia californica | reverse complement strand
ATGATGATGATAAAAAATTATTATAATAGTTATAGAGTCTAATGATGATTATAAGAACAAAACCAACAGCAGGGATAGCAGAATTATTACAGCAGCGTAAGTCAGATAAATCACAGCTGGGCATGTGGCCATGCATCTGAGTACGACGAGGGTACCACTATATTAACTGCAGCAGTGTTTTGCCAATGATCTACCACTATAACAATGTTACTTAAATGTCAGCTGGTATAATGAGCTTGACCTATTACATGGGAGTCTGAAGTTGGAATCCCAATTTCTTTACCCCTGCCAGAATACATTGCTCTTAGACAAGAACCCTGTCAGTGAAGCAATTGTGTTCTCTCATTCAAAATGACCGATATTGCTCTCAGTACATGTTGTGCAGTGAAGTAACCACTAATAATCTTAAATTAGATATCTATCTCGTCACTTACTACCGGGAATGTGTTTATTATAAGAGGGTTTTATCCCCAGACTTCATTAGACGCCACTGGAGGTCGAAGACAGAACCGCTGTGGTAATCGACTCCCTAGTAATCGTTCATAAGATCTCCGATGCCAAGCCTGGAGCACGCTCGCCCGTGATGCTGTCAGCGGCCGGCTAATTACTGTGTGCTTAATCGACGTGATTGGCACAATGGACGTTACAAGTCCGGCTGAGGAGGCTCGTTAAAGACCTTTGATTACAGAAGTCGGCGGAGGAAAGGAAGGGGGAAATGGGGAGGGGTTGTGAAACACATTCCTATATTATATACATGAACATGGGTATCATTGGGGGATTGGGGGGGGGGACAAGAGAGGACACGAATGGGAGGTGGGCAGGGGGTAAGGTGTAGAAGTATGGCGAGTAATTGTGAAGGAAAAGACATAATTAGTATGTCTAGAGTGAAGATAGAGTGTAATACAGGTAAGCCCAAAGAAAGAAAACCACTGCTGTAAGACGAATATTCCAACTGATAGATAAGAAATCGAGAGCGGAGAGGCTGGGTGTTGTGGGTTGGGTAAAGTGGATGAAGGGAAAGATGAAAGTGTGTGCTCAGTAAGAATTGTTGAGGGTAATCTCGAGATAAATCCTCGATTCCTTTTGACTTGGTTTGAAATGAACGGCCAACTAGATAAGAAGCAGAGATATTTCTCGACTTGTGGTCAGGTTGTCGACCTAACCCCCCCCAAAAAATTAATTAAAAATAGAGGAGTGCGAGATTCCAAACATAAATGACTTTTTTTGCATCCCTGTACATACATATTTCTGAGGCACATAGGTATGGGTGATCTTTTATCGATCAATCCAATCGTCAACGAGTTAGTAATAGCGATACTAATTGCTGCTTGAGCCCAGAGATAGACCAACTGACCTGTCCACCAGGTCTTAGGCTGCTTGAATCAAAGGGATAACAGGGAACTTGGACCCCCCCCCCCCAATTCGGAACCGAAATGTGGAATTGAGAACACTCAGAATCTCAGGAACAAAGAGGTAGACAAATATAAAAAAGTGCTCCAAATAGCAGATTATGAAAGATGTATATTCTGAACTATCAGAATGAGACAACTGAGATTATTTTAGGCCACAGAAATCGATCAAATGAACCTAAGAAAGTGTTGCTATGTGGAAATACTGATGTAAAGTAGAGCAGAGGAAGACAACGCAACATACAGACGTGTCTGAACAAAATTGCGAAAAAATAAAACAGTGAGAAAAACCAAGCTGATGAAGATGACAAACAGGAAGAAGTGTGGTACCATGGAAGTCAATGTCTGCTCCAGACCTGACACCTGCTGAAGAGGAAGGATATGAAATAAAACAAACACAAGCTGAAAAAAAAAAAGAAATCATAAATCAATGTTCGCTTTTATGAAAATTCACAGGAGCTGGATGTCAGGCATCTTTTCTTGGCAACAAGTTCGTTTATGTTTGGAGTAACTTTCTATGTTATGGAGATAATCAGGTTAGACCATCTAAAATTCTCTAGTGGGCCGAATTGTTTGCCGGGCCGGAAGCGGCTCGCGTCTTTGAGTTTGACACCTCTGTCTTACAGGAAAAGGACGCATCTGTCTGTGCCCGTCCAAGTTACAAAAAGGCCTTTGCGGGGAAGAAAGGGGGGGGGGGGCGAATCTGTACCTTACTCTTGTGCTCGAATGAAGGCTAAAGTCACACAAAATATGTCTTTTACAAATCTATAACGTTCTAAAACATTTTCGGCTTCCTAGGAAGCATCGGAGCAAAGTACAAGGTGTCATTTTATAAGTTCTCGAACACTAACATACATTAATGCCTTCTTCTGTCAATTCAAGTGTAGTAGAAATGATCCAATAACAAATACCTGTGCAAAAGTGCTCGTTAGTGCAACGGTACAAGGTTCTCCCCTCAAACCAAAACACTTATTGTGTGCATAGACGGTTTTCTGTACCGCAGATTTGCTGATTGTCTATTAATCTTCTGGCAATTTTGGTCTGTTTCTCACCAGGTTTTTCGAAGTAACCTGGTAACGATAACATTCTTTGTATCCACCTTTAAAGTTGACTCCTGTAGATGTGGTTTTGTTGTTTTGCATTCTTTCTTGGTGAATACAAATTATAAGGTGTCCCGCAGGAGATATACTGTACAGACACATTCGTTTGTCGCCAGCACACGAACGCAAACATCAAAAGTGCATTTCAAAATATTATTGAAGCCATCCACTGAAAATCAATCCCACTCTCTCCAAACTACATGTATCCCCTTTTTCCGCACCGAATGTCGTGTCAAACAACATGTGACCATGTGGTAAGTAGGACGTAGCACTTGGTTGACGTGGGTAATGACAACAAACAGGGATGTCACGTGTGCACTATCTGCTCGTTTTTCGTTGTTGTTTGTTTTTGTTTTTTGCTTGTTTGTTTATGTGTGTGTGTGTGTGTGTGTGTGTGTGTGTGTGTGTGTGTGTGTGTGTGTGTGTGTGTGTGTGTGTATGTGTTTGCTGC
>NW_004797311.1:164417-165633 GCF_000002075.1 Aplysia californica | reverse complement strand
GAGAGAGAGAGACAGAGAGAGAGACAGAGAGAGAGAGAGACAGACAGACAGACAGACAGACAGACGGACAAACAACGCAACTGAGTATAATATTAAATGAACGAAAGAGTACAAGAGAGAAAGAGGAAGATAAAGGGAAAGATGAGCTGAACTATACATAAAAATTTCCTCCACTGCCATGGCGAAGAAATACATTCTCTGACCAAGCCAAATCGTATGTCCCACCCGTTTACAAACGAGAGAAAGAGGAAGATAAAGGGAAAGAAGAGTTAGACTATACACAGACGTGTTGGAAAACCACAGTGTCTTTTAACACGATGTGTAAAGCAAGGTGGACACTCGTCATATATTGCTTGGTTTGTACAAGGGCGACTGTCTGTCTGACCCTATTTTTGGAAGACTGACTACTATAGTGTCATTTTGAACTCGGCCAAGACCTAGATCTGTGTAATCATTTTTAATTCTCAGGCGAAAAGGCAAGCCGTCGTTGCAATTTGTTTTCATCGGAGCCATCATAATATTTTTAAGGGAAAGGATTCAATAGGTGACTAAATTGCAATGTATATTTAATATTTTATTCTAATGGCGGTTTGATTTGTCACAGGCAATGCTTAAGTAAATGCTTTTTGTATCATCTGCGACAGACATCGGCGAACATAGTTCTCCTTTCTTTCCTTTGTTCGGATGCTCTCTAAATAACTAAAATAGCCCGATCTTTCCCTGTCATCCATCTGTTAATGTTTTCCAAGTAGGTTGCCCTGGGCATACCTTTCATCTTTTGTCTTTAGTTTTGCCAGTGAGAGCTTGATGCCAAGGCCTTATGTCTGTCTAGATGTCCCAAGAACAGCATTTGTCTTTTTCTGACTGTTTTCATAAGCGAGCGGCCCACGTAGCCTTCTTCAAGTGCTTCCTCAATTTGATTTCTTTTCCTTGCAATATGTTTTCAGCAGTCTCCTAACACACCACATTTCTGATGTTTTTGTTTTATTTTCACTATCTTTAGTGATTGTCCAGCATTCACAGCCATATAGAAGGGTTGACCATGCATAGTATTTCAGCATTGTCGAAGAAAAAGTCTTTATGTGTAGCCCTTATTGAAACAATGTACTGTTTGCTCAACAACCGCATAAAAAAATAATACTGAATTTTCTGTTTTAAAACAATACCCCTACACACCCCCCACCTCCTTCATTCATCCAACACACACACACATATG
>NW_004797311.1:159250-161965 GCF_000002075.1 Aplysia californica | reverse complement strand
AGAGAGAGAGAGAGAGAGAGAGAGAGAGAGAGAGAATACAAACTATTAAATGTTTAAATAAAATTGAAATCACAGATGACAAATCAACCAATTATGAACAAAAAAGCAGCCAAACACATTCCATTAAAGAAAGGTGAAAGTCTGTGGACACGATCATGTTCCAAATGCACGAGGGCGAACCTTCTTCATTACTTGTTTGTTAAAATTTGTACGTCAGCTGTGGCAGGCTCGTAGCAAAACGCTGTGAGACCCAACTCATCAACTAAATATCTACAAAGATAAATAGATTAGAAGTGTATGTATTCCTACTGGATTCCTACACGAAGAAAGATGTTGGCTTTTTACTCCGCGACTTATTTACTGTAGATGGCGCCTAAGAATTGAAAACGTGCCACAGTCCAAAATTGCAGTCTTGAAACTAGCAGCTGATACTGTGCATGTCCACATTGGTCCATTAGTTCATCATTTTGGTGCGTGGTGGGGATCACCAAGGTCTTTGTTTGTTTTGTGTTTAGTACGTGTTTTACGGCGCTAGGAACTGCATAAGGTCTTGCTAGCGTGTAGGGCATATTAAACATTTTCAGTTTAGTAGAAATATGGAATTTTGCCCGGATGGCGGCCGAAGCCTACTCTTATCTATCTTATTATACCAAGGGTTGTTTTTTTTAAAGTGAGCAACTTGCACACGGGGCCTCCGAGATTTTGCGCCCGTATCTGAGCGTGGCCTTCGTGATAACTCGATAAACTTTAATAACGTAGGCCACGATCCAAGACGGTTTGGGGTTAGATCTTACCTGCCATAAGTTCAAGGGTGTGGAAGAAAGACAGAAGTAAGAGAGAGTCAATTAGTAACCCGGGTAGTGACAGGAGTCATTAAACGCCTCGCTGGGAAATACATGTTACAATGAAGATGGGCGGTACGAAAATGTTAGCCTCCTTATCGTGAAAAAATGGGAAATGGCTATGGCGACAAACGCTGAGCTCTTAGAACTAAAAATTGTCACTGCCAGCCCCCCGTGGCCCAATTTTATTGCACTTTCTCTGTTACTGTCAGAATCTGAAAGCTGTAAGTCATTTATTTTTGTTTTAAGTTACTCATCTTTCAGCAGGATTTGCTGGGCCTAATAGTCTTTTATTACCGTGTGGAGGCATAACCTTTCCCAATGATGTATCCGCTGTCTATAACGGTAACTGAGTACAAAGTCTCCAACGGTGTAATATGAGTATCAAGTTTATAACCGTATGTCAGCATCAGTGAGAAAATTAGGGGAAACGATGCCAGATCCACACCGATCAGCCATTTAACGAATACGTTCTTCCAGTTCGGGTTGGAAAGTAACGAAGACATAAATAAGACAACCACCACAAAAAGCAAACAACAACTGAAACAAGAGGGCAAAGGGAAAGGGGGTAATAGGAAGGAGAGGGAACTGTTAAGTTTGGTTTTAGGTCGAATACCGACAATCCTGTCAACACGGTAACGGTGATTTAGTCCAGGGAAGAACTTACACAAGAGTGAATGAAACCTGTGTACAATATGCCGATTTCATAAAGAACATTATACTTGAATGCACGATGCTGACATGGATTATGCTGAGGTTACACCTTCTTATAAGGCTAAGAAGACCTAGTGCTGAGGTATTCCATTGCTGTATCTAGTTTTAAGGCTCCTTTTCGGTCCTTTCTTATCTATTTCAAGTGAATAAATGGAAGTCCATCATTCATGCTCGTTCGTCTCTTGTTGTCAATTCGAAGTGTCTTTTTGGCACAACGAGACACAGATCTAATAAAATATTGTGGAATTTACTATTTCTTTCCTTCTAAACTTTTATTTCATGTTGAATAATTTCTTAGGCTGTTTAATGCTATGTGTTTAAAAGGAACCTTCAAGGAAATTTGAGAAAACGCATAGCAGTCCTATCATAGTAGCTTAACGTTGAATTTCCGCTAATATACAATTACTCTAGTCTTGTTGCTAATCCATCTGATCTTTGAAGAATTGTCCTAACGCCAACGCAATCAAAATTTCTATTTCAAACAGCACTAAAAGCACAACTATAGGTTATATTGAGCTTTTACCCTCGACCACGATGCTCAAAATAATGTTATGTTGCACCCCTTTGAGGTGGCCACAACAGTCTGGGCTCACGGCTCTATGGAATAAATAATTATAATTCGGGTATCTCCTCGATGAGAGGCGTCTCAGGGAAAGGGTTAACTGCGTTAACTGAACATCTGTCATTGTCTTGAGCCCCCCTCGAGAAAACGACAGGTGGTGGGTTTAACTGGATCCCGCTCCCCACCCGCTGCCCATCTCTCTGTCTGGCTTGCCCATGTCCTGTAAATGGAAGGGTCTAGATTCCCAGCCCGTACAGCCGAGTGTTTAGAATACAAGCTCGTCGAACGAGAAGCGACAAAGAAAACCAGTGGAGCGGGGAATCCCGCCAAAATTCGGCCGCCCAGACCAGGCCAGGCCGGGTGGTGTTGTGTCCGCTGTTGTTGTTACCGTTATCACCTGCACGCGCCAGGCTCGTGCGGGGAGGTCAAAGGTGAGAGATCAAAGCCCGAACTAGGTCGCACCTGCCGGGTGCTGGGAGAGCGCCAGGAGTCGGGAAGCGCGCCCCCTACATGCTCTCGGGCCGCTGATGGGCCGGGGAAACAAAGTTTGTGTTTAAAAATTCTAGGGCGGGAGAGAGTGAGAGAGATTTGGAGAGC
>NW_004797311.1:152902-155520 GCF_000002075.1 Aplysia californica | reverse complement strand
GGATGTATAAACCCAGGAAAGCGAAAGATCGACCGTCCCAATGACCTGCTCTGTGACTAGTGGAGCGTCCAAATGGAAAAATCAAACTTCCTATTACAAAAGAGGCTTTCGAAGACAACACTCAAAGTGAATCTATTGCCTCCTCGACTGTAGCAGGTTCAGAAGCAGAGTTTCAAAAATTTGAAGCAGCTTTAGTGAAATTTATTGGAAGACAAACTCGGCCGAAGGTGGGGGTGACACCATTACATGTATTCAGTATGTATATATCATGCTGGACAAGGTGGCGGATGACCCTAATTCGATTCTTCAACGAAGCGTTCTTGACCTATTTTAACTAGGGTTGTCTTGGGAGTTTTTATGGCTCTTTACTCTGTTCTGAAAGAGATGGAAATTAAAACCGTAGGTCCCGCCTCTGAAATAACGTAACAGAGTATAATATTTTCTATACTATATTATGTTCGATCCATGAGACTGACATGCAAGCACTGCGACTGCGACAGAATCTGCGCTTCAAACATAAGAAGAATTAACCATGAAAGAAGCTGAATGAAGACAACCTTGAGACCACCTTGAGCTAAATTGACCATATCTGCATAGACGAAAAAAGCCATACTATGATATTATAGGAACGATGAACCTGCCAGGAAGTCTGACAATTCAAAGAAGGCGCACGACGAGGTCTGTTGCTCCAATCAATGAGTTTGATGGGTAAAAGCAACACATGTATAAGGTAGAGAGGGCGTTTTTTCTGGAGGGACGAGTCTGGCGTCAGTCTTACTCACATGTCCACGTGCTGGTCAAACTCGGGGTCAGTAGCTTCACGGATGGCAGAGAGAATCTGCAGATTGAGCCGATTATTGAAGGAAAAGAGTAGGGACACAGCCTGGCCACATGCATTGTAGGACTGTGTGAGATGTAATGAGTTCTACTTGTTTATATGTTTGTTTTCTTATGTTTGTTTGTTTCTAACGGGGCTTGGAATAAAGGGGTTGACTTTGGGGGGGGGGGGGAGTGAGAAAAGGTTGTTCGCATACTCCATATCTTCTATAGGTTTTTAATTCAAATCGGCACTAAGAAAAGCAATGGGATCGTGGGGATATTTATTTTGTACACGAGTGTGCCTGTAGTAGCGAAAGAGCAAGGAATCGATAGGGAATAAAACCTCAGTTAGAAAGGGGACAAAGCAAGAAGTGAAGTTGAACACGCACATATGCGCTCACCAGCCACATAAAGATCAATGGAGACACGCAGTTTCACGAGCATGCTGAGTTCAAAGAAATCGAGAATGGTATAAAAGAGTCTTTGATGTGCACTACTAGATGTGATTTTATAGGGGAGCATTTATTACACACCGAAAAAAACATCCACTTTATGTCTGAAAGCGATAGCCCCCCCCCCCCTACACACACACATACACACTTTTTCCCTCACATACCCCGTGCACGCCCTGAAACAAGCAAGTTACTCTGTGTCGTTTTTGGAGACTTTTCTTTATCAAAGTGTATAACCTTCACTTACGAATTGAAAAAAAAAAATCGCAGTCTGTGAAGAAGACCCAAGAAAGACAAAATAAAAAATAGCAAATTTAAATGAAAATATAAAAACAGAGAAACCGCTAAACGAAAAAGGGGAAAGGGGAAAAAACCGGAAAAGGAAGCGGAAACAAGAACCATGCGCGACGGAACCGGATATTGGTTCTGTCTGCTTCTCTAATTTTGTCTCGTCCCATCACTGTTTGGAATCCAATTTCGGTTTCGAAAGTTCTCCTACAATTAACATTTGATGAAAGAAAACGCTCCATCGTCCTCTCCTTCACGCTAGATAATTATTATGGTAGACGTCCTTTTCTCTTCCAAATATGGGCGTCGTTTACCTTTCAATTACTGCCACGGTGTAATAGATGGCGTCGTTTACTGGTCACATAACGTATTATTTCATATTCCTTTGGTGCACTTGTGCATGATAGATGCGGTGTACGGAAGAAGAGACGAAACACGCAAAAACGTCTGGACGGAATAAAACATGATTGTCTTCAGAGATGTAATTTTGTTTTTGTTAATAACCAACTTCGCTCTGTTTTTTAGGAGGCCGTTTTTACCAGTCACATTTCCTTACTTACTTTTTTGGACGTCCTTGTCGCTGTCTCATTTGTTACAACATCTATATATCTACAATCCTTATTTTCTCAACTACTGGTACTCCTTCAGACTTTGCATTTAGTGTCTATTAGTTGTATATATTTTCTTTCCAATTTGAAGCGACACGCACGTAGATAAACTTGTTTTGTCTGTCCGTTTGATCTTCTTGCTGAACGGTATATTTAAGGACACACAGAGTAAGAATTATGTTGCTTTGTTTTCCCATATTTCGTTGGACTTATTCATCACTGTTTGGTTGGCATGGTTTTTGTGGTTATTGGAAAGAACAGAACCTTCTATCTTTCTCATTGATGCCGTGTATTTGTGCTTTCGTTGTTGTAGTTCATAAGTTTAAGCTATACATACTTCCATTAAAACATACAGAGACAGAGGGAGAGAAAAGAAAAGAAGAGAGAGAGAGAGAGAGAGAGAGAGAGAGAGAGAGAGAGAGAGAGAGAGAGAGAGAGAGAGAGAGAGCAA
>NW_004797311.1:149781-150998 GCF_000002075.1 Aplysia californica | reverse complement strand
CTAGGTCTGTTGAATAACAGTTGCTGGAAGCAGAGATTATTGCATATAAAGTCTATTTAAAAGGATCTATTGAATGAAGAAAACATTAATAAGTATGTTTGTAACGATGAAGCAAAAGGCAGTTTCATTTTCTCTCTCCTTCGACATTCAGAGGGTATGCCGTTAGCCGAGTTGACGCCATAGCGAGTTTTACGGCACTTGCAACACAATAAGGTCATATAAGTGCCGAACATTAGAAGTATTACAAGAGAGTAACGAACATAAAAAAGAAGGAGGAGAGATAAGGACGATAAATGTTTGATAGGAAAGAAGGAGCAAACCACACCAGACCACCCGCCAATCACCCACTCACAAACTATACAACAATACCATTGAAAAGATGGACGAAAACAAATATTCACCGTCCGTAATACACCGGACTACGAAAGAAATGCAAAATCTCGGAATTTAATTCAAATCTATTTTATTTATGTTTCCGTCTTTGAATCAAATAGTTGAGGCTGAAAATGTTTTATAGGCTACAAAGGAAGTCTATGAATAAATAGGAAATGCCTCCACCCCCTGGCAGACAGGAGCAATAAATTCATACAGAAAAAGCAAACCCTCATCTAGTCTTGATTGATCCGTTAGAAGGGCAACCACTCTTTAAGCGTAAGATTTCTGCCACCTTCAAACCTTGTTCCGAGCTCTCGTGGTCTAGAGGTCACGGTTTTCGCCTCTCATTCAATAGATCCAGGGTTCGAAACCTGACAACGACCGAACATTTTCTTCTTTAAGATTTTCTCCTTTCACCTTCTTTCCTGCTCTCTAACCAAATTCTGTCGTCTGCTTTCGTCTCCACTTTTTACCCCCTCCTCTGGGCACCTAACACATTCTGTAGCCTTTCCACTATTACCCATTGGCTCCTTCTTACTGTTGTCTTTAAACAACATCCCTGATCTTGTGGTTGGTAAGATCAAACATCTAGCCTTCCATGATCAGGGCGAAAAGTCTCGGAGGTCCCGTGTGCAAGTTGCGCACGTTAAAGATTCCGTGGTGCTCCAAAAATCGATATGAGTAAGCTTCTGCCGCCAACTGGGCAAAATTCAAAATTAATGCCTACCAAATTGAAAATATTTAATGTGTCCCTCGAGCTCAAATGTCGTTATGCAGCTGCGGGCACTGTAAAACACTTAAGAAAAGAAAAAAAAACAACCCCCCACCCCAAAATCCCCCCC
>NW_004797311.1:148346-148941 GCF_000002075.1 Aplysia californica | reverse complement strand
AGAGAGAGAGAGAGAGAGAGAGAGAGAGAGAGAGAAAGAAAGATAGGCAGACAGACTGACAGGCAAACAGACAGGCAGACAGACTGACTGACTGACAGACAGACAAACAGACAGAGCCAGTGACCGAGAGAGGTGCCGTCTGTTTGGCGCACTCCAAAACTGTTAGATCAGAGTTTAATTTACAGCCAAAACTTCATGGAAGGCTCGTTTTTTATTTATAGACCTTTTTTTTCATTTCCCAGCCCCGAAAAAATCAGAGATCGAGTCCACGGTTTGTGTTTTCTAGCCACCAGCCTGAGCAACAGGTACCAAGTTTTAAACAGTCTGGTCACCAGGTGATGTACCACCATCTGTTCATGTGAAGTTGACCTTGACCTATTCTTGAAAACCACACACGTTATTTAACAGGGACATGAAAAATACCAAACTATAAAAGGGCAGTGACCCAACATTGAAATAACCAAACAAACAAAAATGTTTTTGGTTCTCCAAAACACGCCCGCTGTCTGTCATTACAAGTAATGATTATTAATATACATGTGCACTAACGAAGATTAGAAACTGGAGTAGTCTTGATCCCCCCCCCCCCCCCCAA
>NW_004797311.1:146176-147984 GCF_000002075.1 Aplysia californica | reverse complement strand
CTCTCTCTCTCTCTCTCTCTCTCTCTTCATCTTAAGTGATGGAATCATTGTTCCACCTTAAGGGCCGCCCGGTTAAACAACTGAAATAATAATAATATGTCTAAGGTTATCTAGTATCATAATTTTCATTTCTTTCTCTGCAACTGTTTGGTAAATCAATAATACAGGGGTATCAAGGTCGGTACAGGATGCAAAGTTACAAATAAAACAGTACAGATGTGGAAGAATCTGGGTAAATCTACTTTGGATTCTAACAGATGGCTCTCAAATCAGATACAATCATAATGACTGTGCTCTTTCGTTCAGTTGTGGAATTCATTCCCACAATGTCGTGGAGAACTCAACAGCTGCACTCACTCATATTGATTCAAGGGAGGTTTCCGTAATGATCTCAAGAGTACACGAGTCTCCAGGAGTAGCGGGTTTTACCGAAAGTGTCAGATAGTTTCCTCTTTCATTGCACCTAGACCTAAATCTATTTATCTGCATTCCGCCAACTAATATTGGAAGTAAGCTGCTTTCCGGATGGGATTCGGAGTTCCAGTCTTGCTTTCACTAATGACGCATAATCCTCTCTCTGAAGCTGAGCCCGAGATACTGCCTAGGGGAAGATAAGCTTTGTTCTGGTTTCGTTTGATTTAACGCCCTGCTAGGCACAAACAGATCATTACGAATGTGGCACATTTAGGAACAAAAGTCAGCGTAAAGAAGGGAGAAAATGGGAACAGAGAGAAGGAAAAGGAGATTCAATAAAGTAAACATGACACCCGTACTTCTAGGGCAGCTGTTTGTGTTAGTCTGGTAGTTAGTTATTTTAAAATATTTTTTGAGGGAGGCCGGGGGAGATTTGCCCACCCTGCAGGTATTCAGTGCTATTTTCCACCCCCCCCCCCCTTCCGACCTACATGCTTTCCACGTGAGGACACAAGTATGTTTACTTTAAGCTCGTCCATTTACACCATTGACCTAATTCAGTTAGGAGCGGTAAAAAGTCAAGGTATCCAGCTTTATACTGGCCCTAACTGTACCGAAAAAAATACATAAAATTCAAAGTATTTACCAACTTCTCAGATTCAAGCTTATACATCTATTATATATTTGGCAACTTGGAAACACATTGTCACTTTCCCCATAAAACTACGACAGCTACAGTGTTGAACGTTGGCAAGTACCTGCAAAAAGAATAGAAAGGTCCTCATGACGGAGCCCGATGTTTGATTTATTCATTTAATTTTCTTAATTTAGAAAAATATATTTCACAAAAATTTCCCGTCCTTTGGCCTTTGTGATTATTCCACTGAGAAACGAAACAAATTTGCGTAGCGTAGCTGTCCTCCACAGCGGAAATGCCGGAAGTGATATTTCGCGAGGCGCATTTTGTTTTGAGAGTATAGATCTGAATCTGATCCTTCTAATTTTTTGCAACTCTCAAGATTTATTGCTCCATTCCAGTAGAGTGTAAATATAGTAGGCCGATGACTTTCAGTTGATGATATGGCACCGATCATTCATTTTATCGAAAAGGGGCCCAGCTAGTAATTAATAGTTCTATGTCTCCCAGTTGTAGCGTCTCATTGTAGTGTGTTGTGCCACCCAGTTCCTGACCGATGTTTTCACTTTCCTAGGTTAATCAATGCAATGAGGTGTGTCCCCATTCTTCTACTGAGCCATCGTTATTCCCTTTATCTCCCGTCTGTATTATCTCTTTCTCTCTACCACGCATTTTGTTTTCACATAGTTCCCCCACTTCCCTCCCCTATCTCTTTCTCTCTCTCTCTCTCTCTCTCTCTCTCTCTCTCTCTCTCTTT
>NW_004797311.1:141737-144494 GCF_000002075.1 Aplysia californica | reverse complement strand
GAGGGGGCTGGGGTGGCTGTTTACGTTAGATAGATACTGAGACAGGCAGCAAGTCTAGTGACTTCGGGTTGGGCGACTGAGATGACAGCATACATCAGAGAAGGAAAGCTGGTCTAAGAATGCATATTTCTTTGAGGTATCGTCCCTTTAGGCGTATTATAACATAGTCAACAGCCTCTGATGGAAAAAAATTGAAGCAAACTAAAGAACTATCATGATCAAAGTGGAGTTCACAAGAAAAACTAAGTTTTGGGGACCGTAAAATATAAAGGCACCCAATGATCAAGAATAAGGATGTGACCTATTATCTACCCCCAGAAAGCCTTTCGTTCATTTTTCTTTTTAGGCTCACGAATCAAGCTTTTAAACTGCAGAGGGTCTTTCGTTTCCTTAAGTCAACATCGCTTCAGCTAATAAATGAAGTCCATTCATTTAGATCATAGTTCGAAATTTCATACAGTCCAGAATGTATGGAAATTGTCAACGTCAGAGTAAACAGTAAGCCGCAGTGGAGGAAATCTTTGTGTGATTCCCCAACCGGCAGTGAGAAGATCGTGTGCTTTACTTATGTGATTATAGTTCAGAAGAAGGTGCTGGATAAAAAAGGAAACACATCTTTACAAATAGATTATATGAATACTACATTCTATGTAGTTCCATCGCCCACCCATCTGAGCGTGTCCAGTGTCCGAGCGGTCAGTGAGGTCAAGGTCACAGAGTGTCAAGTATACTTTGTCCGTGACAGGTCTTTATGTGGGAGGTCAAATGGGAGAGTCATTGAGCAAGACTTGATAACCCTCTCCACATAACAGGATGCTTCACGACAAGGGTGAATTTGTATGATTGTGTCTATGTGATATGATGTTACGTTGATGCATTATTATAGTATGTGTATTTTGCTCATGCCTTTGCAAAATAGAAATTACTCTGGCGATTGTCTAAAGTTGCTTAGGCCCTACTTTTAATTTTAGAACGATTTTTATGGCGCCTGCAACACAAATAGTTCATACAAAGAAAAGAAGAAGGTGAGGTAAGGACGATCGATGCTTCAAAGGGAAAAAAATGAGCAAACGACACCAGAGCACCCACCAGCCAACCACATAAAAATTGTTTAAAAAGATATATACATTAGATAGTGTCCACACATATTGTACACTCTGTTCCTATCTATTCAGTGCAATCCCGATTAATTCCTGAAAAGTGTTAGCAGCCTCTTCCAATTGGGAGAGTCCGGTGGTCATCATAGATGACATAACGGAATACCGCAAAGTCGCTACCCTAGAATTACAAAGTTCTATCTGCTCAGTGCCTAGTTCTGAGAAATTTGACTTTAACAATTTTGAGTTTCACAACATGTCAAATTTTGTCGAATGCACTTCTTTAAACATCTTGATAACGACTACGAATATAATCTTACGACTTGGATACAGCAGATAGAACCCTTAGTTTCTGACCTCATGGTCTTAGCTACTCAAAACGACCAAAAATGGCAGATAGAACTATGTAATTTTAAAATAGTGAAGTGACTGCGCATGACCAAAAAAAAAAAGTAAAAATCGGAAAGGATCAAAATGTGGGTTCGTGCTAAAAGTTCAGTGTCCGCTGACACATAGTCAAGAACATTGTAAATACCTCAGTAATTAAAACGTTCTCTGACCTGTCTGTCTGCCTGTTGAGACCCTGGTGTCTGGGCACCGCTTGATCCATGTAGAGGGAGAGAAGAGGAAATGCAATGAGAAATTGGGAATGGGTTGAGGCTAAGTGCAAGACGGGGTGGGAGTGGGGTAGGCACATAACTACTGGAGCGTTATAATAATGACAGAACGGAAACTGCATTTTGAAATGTATAAAAAAACCCTCGATAGATAGATAGATAGATAGATAGATAGATAGATAGATAGATAGATAGATAGATAGATAGATAGATAGATAGATAGATAGATAGATACTGGAAAACAACAAGCTCACTCAAAAATCGACACACATAAAAAGATAGACACCGTGATCAATACCTAAATTGGAGGCACTGTGGCAAGAGGGAGATAGACGTTGATCTGACAGGAGATTGCTAAATGAAGAAGGAAGAAATAGGTCAAGCAGAATGGTGCACATCTGAAAAGGACAGCCTCTCGACGATTTAGCCCAACGTTCAGGATAAAGAGCAACACTGGGCACTTGCTTCGACTCAGAACCCATATTTTCCCCCAAAAGAAGCAAACAAAGATACCCCACCCCCACCCCAAATTTCAATAGATAAATTAATCATTTAATAAATAGATATATAAAATTTTTTTTTTTAAAAACCATCAATGAAATTCTAACAATTCTAGACATGTGCGATCACAGTAGATCTATTACACTGATGTCAATAATAATATTGAGGCAATAATATCTGCGTGAAACTAAGCATGGGCATGAGAATGAATAAATAGAACGCAGAAGGAATTAGCCTTATTATACCTCTCTGTCCTGGGTGTCCAATAAGTATATTTGTGCGCAGAAAAACAATGCAACAGCAAGGGAAAAAAAAACAAACAAAAAAAACAAAAAAAACGCAACAACAACCAACAATAAAACAACAAAACAGCAACATCGCGCGCGGAAATCAACAACCAGGTGCAAAGACTTAGTGAACAAACTCAAATGCAACAAGAATAATATCAAGCTGGGGAGATTTGCTGAGTAAAAACGACACTCTATAAAGAAAGAGAAAAGAAAAGAAAAAGAGCCACCATACCACACAAGATATATATATAT
>NW_004797311.1:132290-141637 GCF_000002075.1 Aplysia californica | reverse complement strand
TCCACATTTTTCAGAAAAATCCACACAACTATGCGTTCTTTAATAGGCATGAAAGGTGTTGAGCCAAATAACAGAAATGTGATAAAAATTCAACTTTCTTCACTTTGATTATTTTGACGAGAGCCTGATTCCACCACGCTGCCTCACATTTGTCGATTACAGTTAAATAGACGGGTGGACATCAAACTTTGTCCTCAGGAAGCAAGTGCCTAGTGAGGCTGGACCACGACAGAACAACAGCCATCTCTCCTGACATTATAAGCCACACTTGAGGAAGATGAAAGACGGTTCTGAGAAGAATTACGAGTCACAAACAAAGGGATCCTACAGTGGCCAACGGCGAAGAGAAGGTTACTGACCTTTGAGTTCATCACTCACTCACACACACACACACACACACACACACACACGCACACACACACACACACACACACACATACACGCACATACACACGCACACACATACACACACACCATACCACACAAGATATATATATATATATATATATATAAAACAATATATACATCACTTCTTGTTGGTTTTGAGAACTGTACTTGACTACACACTATGGCAGACTTAGAAAAGCAAGAAAGTATAGGCTTGAGGAACCAAACTTTTCACTTCCCGAGGAGGGAAGGAAAGAGGGTAACAACTTTGAAAACGAAATCAATATTCTTTTCTAAATACTTGTTTAAAGAAAAAAGGTAAAGTAAAAAGTCAAGACATAAATAGTATTATATTATAGTCTACGTTTAATCAAATAAATGGATATTTATAGAGTAGTAAAGGCGAAATTCTGCAGTAGAGAAGAACGCTTCCTTTCTAAAAAAACAATAATAAAAAAAAAAAAATCAGCATAAAGCCCGATATAAACTCAAACACACGTTAGATTTTACAAATTTAATCGAGCATCAAAAGCTGGTAATCTGCTGGAGAGGTAAAAACGTTTCTTTATACCAAGAATTTTCTGCACAAAATTCGAACAAACAAACATTAAAAAAACCAAAACAGTACATTAAAAAAGTGTCAAAACACCTTGTGTTAGTCGAAGTTTCTGGGAATGACGAAAAAGTAGTAATGGATTCTCTAACAAAACGGAACTCTCAAAACCAACTACACGGTAAATTCTAAAAACGTAAAAAAAAAAGGCAAAAGTAAAGTTTAGCTCCCCTCCATTTCAAACTACTTGACCAACTTGGGAGCAAACATGCGGGATCACGTGGAGGTCACAAAAAGGTTACACATAGACTGCATCATTCAGGAACAGGAAGCAGCTGGCAGCGATCATCGTGATGCGCAAAGGCATGTAGGGGAGGCTATACTTTACTTTTACCAGCGAGAAAAGCAACTATATATACAATAAATAAAATACCCCAAAAAACAAGTGATACAGTGCGTTGAAGTTACTACCTATAGACGAATTGGACTGATTGTTGGACGGAATATCTTCCACCATCGTTGTAGTTGTTGGTACCTCTGCGTGAACTTTCTTCTGCTGGCGATCCTGGACGGAGGCGGCTTGCAGAACAGACAGACTAGGGTTATTGCATTGGTCTTGTGCACGCGGGCACACACACACACTGATACATTGAAGAGTACAAATTCTCCGGTACCGGTACAAACCACACCGGAGCATTCGCTTTTTTAGTTTTTAGTTTTAGTAAGCGTTTTACGGCACTTGCAACACAATAAGGTCATACAAGTGCCGAAGATTAGAGGTGTTGCAAGAGAGTTACAAACGCAAAAAAAGAAGGATGGGAGACAAAGACGATAGATGTTTGATAAGAAAGAAGAAGCAAACCACACCGGAGCACCCGCCAACCACCCACAGAGCACCCGCCAACAAGATCAATTTTAGACAAATTTCTTCGCCAAGGAATGCAGAAACAATAGAAATAGAAGGAAGGTGAAGGATCTTGCAGGCTGGTCACATTATTATAACTAGTGCAACACTACGTTTCAAGTTATGGGTACTGGCAAAGTTTCATATTTTTTCATTCTCTAGTTTCTGAGAATATACTGTTCGCAAAATTTGGCCTTAGCTCCATTAGTAGTAAGATTCAGCACCCCACCCCTCCCCCTTGTAGACACAGTCCTCGTCTGCTGGTAAAGTCAGGTTCAACATAAAGAAACAAACTAACAAACCAAGTAATACAACCCCCTCATCCCTGTAAAAACAAAGCAAAACAACAAACAAACAAAACAAAACACAACAATTGAACAAAGAACACTCCTCCCCCAACCCCCCCCCACCCCAAACAAACAACAACCTACCCCCCCAAAAAAAAAACACACAAAAAAAACAACACAACCCAAACGCAAAGTAAAAAACGAACACAAAAAACAACAAACAAAACAAACACAGCCAACAGTCAACAAAGTGTTGTTGAGCGAGGAAGGAAACACGATATGTTTACTACCAACATGTGAAAAAGGACATTGACTTCAACAGAGCTATAGATCTAACATTATTATCCTTGTGCATTGTACTTCTAAAGACTAACGGTTTGGACAACTCGTGCCTCTGAGAGCACTGGCTGGCCACCTTCACCCTTACGCAGAGTTTATTAATTTTATTTTGATTGAAGTAAGATTTAGTTTTAGTACGAGTTTTACGTCCCTTGCAACACAGTAAGGCCAAACAAGTCGTGTGTTTTAAGTGAAGTAAGATTTAGTTTTATTTCGAGTTTTACGTCCTTCGCAAAACAGTAAGGCCATATACAAGTCGTGTGGGTGGTTGGCGGGGGCTCTGGTGTGGTTTGCTCCTTCTTTCCTATCAGACATAATCTATAGTCCTTATCTCCCTTCCTTCTATTTTGTGTTTGTTACACCAAACCAAGGTGCCAGGATCAGGACAATAAAGATGTATTTTTCAAAATCTTATCTTATTTTATCTCTGGCACGACTTGTATGTTGTTTTTTAAATTTTTTTTTAAAGCACTTGCAACACAATAAGGTCATATAAGTGCCGAAGATCAGAGGTGTTACAAGAGAGTTACAAACACAAAAAAGAAGGAGGGGAGATAAAGACGATAGATGTTCGATAGGAAAGAAGGAGCAGACCACACCGGGGAACCCGTCAACCACCCACAAGAAGGGGGCGATATACCGACAATAGATGTTAGATAGAAAAGAAGAAGCAAACCACACCAGAGCACCGGCCTATCACCCTTTGAGCTGAAGCAAAGACAGATAGCAGTGGAAGAGACAGACAGACGTACAGACAAACTGCCAGAAAAAGCTCGTAAAACCTACCACTACAACCAGTACCACCCTCCCACCACGCCCGTTGGTTCCTTTGAGTAAAGAGAAGCGCATCGACACAATAAAGGTCATTCAGCGCAAGGGAAAAAAGTAAAACAGACAGACAGACAGACAGACAAAGACAGACAGACAGACAGACAGACAGACAGACAGACAGAAAGACAGTGCCAGTTTTAGTAAGTGTTTTACGCACTTGCAACACAATAAGATCATATAAGTGCTGAGGATTAGAAGTGTTACAAGAGAGTAACCAATACAAAAAAGAAGGAGGAAAGATAAAGACGATAGATGTTTGATAGGAAAGAAGAGGCAAACGAAACCAGAGCACCCGCCAACCACCCACACTCAGAGATAGAGATATTGCAAGAAGAAAAACGAGACAAACCTCGGAACCCCCCCCCCCCCCCCCCTTCCGTTTGTAACTCATACACATGATGTAAACAATCCAGGCGAGTCACCCAAGTTCCTACCCAGCTGCGCCACAACCTTCTTCTCGTTTAAGTAAGCGTTTTGCGGCATTTGCGAGACAATTAAGTCATACAAGTGCCCAAGATTAGAGCGTGTTACAAGACAGTAACAAACACAAAAAAGATCTGTACCGAAATTAGTCAAGCTTTCATATCCACCCCCATGGCTCTGTGAGGATTATTTTAGTTTTATTACGATTTTTACAGCATTTGCAAAGGCATTTGTCAATTAAAGTGCCGAAGATCAGAGCCTGTTACAAGAGAGTAACTAATACACACGCGTGCGCGCGCGCGCGCACGCACACACACACACACAAAAGAAGGAGGAGGGATACGGACAATAGATGTTTGATAGGAGATGGAGAGAGAGAGAGAGAGAGAGAGAGAGAGAGAGAGAGAGAGAGAGAGAGAGAGAGAGAGAGAGAGAGAGAGCAAACAACACCAGAGCACCCGCCAACCACCCACCTACTGCTCAGCGCGTCCACCGGTTACCCTATGCCCATGGCGTGCGCTATACACCGTATACAGGGACACAAATTCTCTAGGCACTTGAACTTGAGAAGAGACGAAGTAAGTTATCCCTGTACATATAATGTTACAGTGACCCTGACACCCACAAATAATGCGCGACATGAAAGTCAAAGTCGCTGATAAAAGTACGAAACAGAAAAACGCAATTGTCTCGCTGTCAAACAACCGACTCGTATCTACCCCTCGCCGCCCCCCCCCCCCCCCCAAATGTATTCAGAATTAAACAAAACTAAAAATAAACAAACAAAAGCAAAACAAAAGACAAACAAACCAAAAACTCTCACGAAGACACCTCCCCATCCACCCCCACACACACAAACAAAGAAAAACGAAAAAACAAACAAAAACAAAACACTTGTTTGTTTGTTTTAGTAAAGAGAGGCACATCGACACTATAATAGTCATTTGATACTGGGGGGGGGGGGGGGGAGAAGCAAGACAGACAAACAAAACAGAAACAACAAAGGGAAAGAAAAGAAGTAGGACCTACCAGCCGCGCCCTCCAGCCACCCGCAAAGAAAGTACCAAAAACAAAAACAAAAAACAAAATAAAAAAGAATTTAAAAAAAAGTCCAAAACAAGCAGACTATGCAGACTTCAGCTGCACACCAATGAGAGGCTTTTGCCGCCTGCATAAGAGGTGAAACTTCAACTTTCGCCCCCCCTCCCCCCCCCCACCCTCCTTGTCCCCATTAGCACCACAATAACATATCAATGAACACGCATTAGCGCACGCACGCCGGCTAGTATCATTAATCATTACACCTCCGGTGTCGCTGCATTAACACCGCGCAGACATCTTGACACGCTGATAGTAATAGTAGGCCGAGTGATAGCCGGAAAGAGGAAGATCATCAATAAAGTTGCGTCATAAAAAAGGAGGCCACAAGTGCATAATAAACAGCTCGCCAGAGGGCGCCGTTTCTATGCGGACTTCTGCTGCACGCCAATGAGAGGCTCTTGCCGCCTGCATGAGAGGCGAAACTCTGAAAATGTGACGTAGGTTGTTTAGTCACTACTTTAGAATTACACAGTTCTATCTGCTCAGTTACAGTACCTAGTTAGATTTGAGAAATTTGACGTAAAAATTTTCGAGTTTCTCAACATGTCAAGTTGTATTAAAAAAATTTCATTCAAAAAAAGCTTTTGAGAAATTTGACGTTAAAATTTTGGATTTCTCAACATATCAAGCTTTTTTTAAAAATGCAGTTCTTTGAATATCTTGATACTGACTCCGAATAATCTTAAGACATTGATAGAGCCGATAGACCATTTGTGAATTGTGCTGACAAAACGAGTTACTTCTCGGCATCAAGCCTGATGGAAATAGATACATCACACTTATAGGTGAAGCTTTTACAATTTGTAAGAATGAAATAATACAAGGAATGTTATAGTTTAAGAACATGGTATCAATAGAAAATCTATAAATTTGACCCTTTTGTCGATTTTTGGCCTGTTGATCGATTTATGGATTGTGAGAAATAACTCATTTTCTCACCACGCCCCACATTTGGTTTCTGACCTCAAGGTCTTAGTAATTTAAAACAGTCAAAAACGTCAGATAGAACTGTAGTTATACTCTTTTTTTTAGACATGCATGCAGACTCCCGATAGTTAAAAAGCTAGGAATTGTTGGAATCGAGTCCGGACCCAACTAGATCTACATATTCTTTCTACTGAAGCGAGTTTTTCCGGGGAATCCATGATCTCTTCCAGCGGTTCCCAACCCTTAAACAATATGTGAGACAGCGTGGTGGAATCAGGCTCTCGTCAAAATAATCAAAGTGAAGAAACTTGCATTTTCCCGCAAGTTTGTGAATTTTTATCAAAAGTTTTTTTTTTTTGCTCAACACCTTTCATGCCCATTAAAGAAATCATTTCTGTGTGAATTTTTCTGGAAAACGTTGATAAAAGGCACAAAAAACGTAAATTTTCAGTTACCACGAACTCTTAAGCTAAGGAAATACCTAATCTGTGGGGGCCATTTTCTCACAAACTTTACCTTTGAAAACAGGTGACCCCCAACCTCAGTCTTTCGCAAATATCTCGACTTGTATTCAAGATAAATGGATATTTTTTCCCCACCCAAATAAAGACAAGTGAACACGCTTTAAGATGATACCAATAACTTTACATACCCAAAAATTGACGAGAGCTTGGTTCCACCACGCTGCCTCATATATGATTACTTCAGGCTTGGCGAGTTGTGAGTACTTTCGTCCTGTCCCACCCCGAATAAACTACACGATTCCTTCAAGAATTGAGTCCGACACCTGGACAATTACATAATTACTTCCGGCGAGTGTACGATTGTATTCGACGAGTCCAACACCTTGCCAGTTACAAGTTACCTGGTCGGCTCTACAGTTTCAGGATTCAGGACAACCTCGATTATTTCGGAACACGGTGAGGCACCAACATTAAAAACAACAACAATCCCCCCCCCCCAAAAAAAAAACCCAACAAAACAAAAAAACAAACAAAAAAACAAACCAACCAACCCAAAAAACCAACAAACAAACAAACTTAAACGATTCAAATAATTTCTAACCGTCGGTTTACGTAAAAAGGAATTGGAAATTTTCTTCCGTAACACTATCGCAGGAATCACTTCAAGAATTCATTCTTTGCCCAGCCGTAGTGGATAGGCCACCGGACTCGTAATCGTGAAGTTGCGGGGTCAGGAATTAGAGGCCCAGCCCGACGTTGTGTCCTTTGGAAAGGCACTTGACACGAATTTCCCCACGTCATCCAGTTGTAAATGGGTACCCGGTCATAAACAGCAAAAGATCTTGTCAGTATGGTAGCGTTTTAGCGCCCATAAAATGGCAGCTGGCACTGTTGGCTTCCCAGTTAGTTGAGATTGTTTCAGAGTGCTATCAGGTCGGCTGGAGTAATAATAATAGATTGTAAAACGCACAGAGCTTG
This sequence comes from Aplysia californica, assembly GCF_000002075.1. Classification (NCBI taxonomy): domain Eukaryota; kingdom Metazoa; phylum Mollusca; class Gastropoda; order Aplysiida; family Aplysiidae; genus Aplysia; species Aplysia californica. The sequence continues at coordinate 134,443 of NW_004797311.1, read as the reverse complement.
CTGTTGAGCAGGAATCTCCTTTTTTTGTTTTTGTTAAGTGTTTTACGGCGCTCGCAACTACATAAGGTCATATGAGCGCACGGGACACACCTAATATTTTCAGTTGGTAGGAAATTTTGAATTTTGCCCGGGTGGCGGCCGAAGCCTATTCTCATCGATTTTAGACCACCAAGGGATCTTTAACGTGCGCAACTTGCACACGGGCCCTCCGAGATTTTTCGCCCTTGTCCGAAAAAGCTAGGTGTAGATCTTTCCTACCAGAAGATCAGGGGTGTGGCTGAAAGACAGCAGTAAGAAGAAGCGAAGGAGTAGCAGTAGAAAGGCTGCAGAAAGAATCAGGAGCCAAGAGGAAGGGGCAAAGGAGGTGAGGGGGTGGGGGCAGAAAGAGGAGACGAAAGCAGACGACAGAACATTGCTAGAGAGCAGGAAATGAGGTAAAAGGAGACAAATTTAGAGAACAAAATTTTTTGGTCGCTACCCGGATTCGAACCCGGGACCTTTGGATGAGAGGCCAACACCTTAACCTCTAGGCCACGAGACCCCCCCCCCCCCCAGGAATCTCCGCCATGTAAATTCTATCGATCTGACCATCTGGAGGTGTCCTCTCTGACTCAGATTGACGTGTAATGACCCTTCATCTTTCATGGTTGCGAGCTGCCGTTGCACATTCTGCCATATCCAGTCCATGTTTTTATGTTGTCCATCCATGTTATTCTTTGCCTTCCTCTGGCTTTACTGTCCCAAATCTTTCTTTCAAGCACCTCTTTCACAATGGTATCGTGTCTTTTAAAAATGGCCATAGTATTGTATTTTTCGACATTTTTTTTTTAAATATAGAGGATGGAAAACAAATCAAACGAGGTAGTGCTCGATGAAGCCCACGTGAGACGCTCACTGCTAAAACTAAAACAATCAGGAAATGACAAATGCAGTTTTTGGGACACCTGAATAGACATAGGGTCTTGAACATTTAGTTCTCACTGGCACAATTGAAGGCAAACCAGGCAGGAGTAGGCCCACAGCAACCTACTTTACGGAACATAAACAAATGGGTAACGGGGAAAGATCAGGGAAACGTAGCTTTTTAAAAAAGCATCCGAGCAAAGAACTCGCCGATGCGATGTCGGTCGCAGATCTGGCACTGGATGGTGATGATGATGATAATGAAGATGCTGATGATGAAGATGAAGATTTTGCTCAGCAGGGTCTGTCCTGTGAGTAGAATCTGACACATCACTTTGTCTTTTTTGTTTTCCAACTTATTCTGGCCAATCTACGATAGCACCACATCTCAAACGCATATTTTGTTTTCTTCTTTCCTTGTCAAAGTCCAGGTCTCTGCGCGATATAGGAATATGGGGGAAGATGTATCATTCCAGAATTTTCTTTCTCATGAAAATTCTATCATTTCATTATTTATTGAATTATCATGTACTAGGCTCTACTTTTTCTGTTTGATGTACGTCAGCGCATGCCATACACGGTGGTGAACGAGAGAGGATGGGGAGGACGCACTCATCGCTTGTTACTGTTAGCTTTGTTTGTTTGCGTAATGAGAAGCACACCGACACAATAATTGTTATTTAATGCAGGGAGAAAGTAAGACAAACAGACAGAGATATCAGAAGGAAAGTAAAGAAGTAGGAACATACCAGTGGCGCCCTCCAACCACCTGCGCTTCCATCACCGAAAGCGAGGGGAGTACTTCGACTATGTAACCACTAGCGGTCCCAACAGCCTATGGGATAAAAAAAATCGAAAGTCGTTCGGACCTCGTGGCAACGTGCCCACGACTCTTATGTTTATGAATCACATTGCTTGGTTCACTTTTGACTTAATTCATCGAGCGAATGGAAACCAGTTGGACGCGTCCAGTTCTTTGTTTCATGTTGCAGTAAGAGTTATACGGCATTTGCAACACAATAAGGTCATAATCATAAGTCCCGAAGATTAGAGGAGCTATAAGAGAGTAACAAACTGTCAAAAAAAGAAAGAAGAATACATGTAGATAACGGAGATAGATGTTTGACAGGAAAGAAGGAGCAAACCACACCAGAGTACCCGCCAACCACCCACTGCGTCGAGTTAGACCACGTCACAACAGAGAGAGAGAGAGAGAGAGAGAGAGAGAGAGAGAGAGAGAGAGAGAGAGA